>NC_077228.1:80574618-80714618 GCF_027887165.1 Monodelphis domestica
CAAGAAGCCTTTCTCAATTGGGATAATTAAAAATCCTGAGAGACTGGCGTCTGGGTAAGAAAATTGATTTATTGATTAGGCTAATAATAACCAATAAATTAATAGTCAAAGATCCTCTTGGCAACCAAAAACAAGGAAGCCCCCTCCCACGGATCCCTAAATACAATTTTGGGAGCTCGTTATTCATTTCCTCCCTTAAACATCCCAAGATATCTCTAATCGGTGTTTACCTAGTGAGGAGGCAGTCTATAAAAACTTTCAATCCCACTCTATCCCCTGGGTGATGGTTGGTAGACATATAAGGATGAGGGGGAGAAACTGAGTTCTGCCCAATTAGGATTGTCATTCTGCAATGTTTCTTAATGAGAAAAAACGAGCACTTAGTACTGCTTCTGGCAGATTCTCCTAGCTTAAACTAGCTTTTATTTACTGAGCAAGATGAACCCATAATCTTCCCTTCTATTTACTAGGTTCTAGAGTAGATCATTCCTTGAAGTTCCTAGAAATAAAGGAATGAAGAGGAGTCTGAGTCTCAATTCAGAACTCAGGAATAGAAATAATTCAATATATTAAAAATAAATCCTCCCACAATCCTCCTTAGTGCTAAAGCCTTCCCTCAGAATCCCTCCAATTTACCCTCTACCTATCTTGTATGTACATAGTTGTTTTCATATTGTCTCCCCCTTTTTTAGAATGTTTGTGCCTTGAGGGCAGGGACAGGTTTTTTTCCTTTCTTTGTATCTCTAGTACTTGGCAAAGGACTAAGCTTTTAAATGGCATAGTACTTTAAGAAAAGCTTGAGGTATGCTAGTTGGAAGAAGAGTTTCAAGAAAAAAGGGGATGATCATTAGTGTCAAATATTACAAACATATTGAAGAGGGAGGACTTATTAAAGACATTGAATTTGTTTATGAGGGAGTCATAGATTTTATGGATCCCGGCAGCTATCCAACATAGGCTGATGAAATTACTATTAAGAGGTGTGTATGGGATGGAGAGAGAGCTGTTACAGAACTGTTTGGGAAATGACATTCTTGTACTCAGTTTTGCTGTCAAAGAAAACCAAATTCTAAAGAAAATAGTTTTGAGAGAGAATAGATTTCTACATTGATAGTGTCAACATGGAATCTAGAAGCCCCCAAACTTGTAGCCTAGAAAGATTTAGTGATTCCCCAGTTCTATTTAGGTGACTCTTTGGCACTATAGGCAGCGTGTCAGTCTCCCAAGCTGAAGGAGGGTGGTATATACTGGGAGAGGCTTCTGGAGACAGAGTCACTTGACTTTGGCTTGGGTTTAGTTCCCATCTGAAGTGGATTGTGGATTCTCACAGGAACAGGCTCAAGCCTGAGCTAAATAAAACTGGGGAATCACTAAATCTTTCTAGGCTACAAGTTTGGAGGCTTCTAGATTCCATGTTGACAATGGTTGTAAAACTCCTGGACATGTGCTTCCCTCTAAAAGGCCTTTTAATTTCTAAAATCCTCAAGAGGCATAAAACTTTTGTAATCCCACCCTAGATTTGAAGAAACGTTAGGTTAGAAATAATTTTCAGAAGTAGTAAGGACCTAGCCTTACATTTTTGGAAGATAAAGATCTAGCTTATTAAACCTTTCTTCTTTCCTTCCTTTCCATTGCATTGTTTCTTCCCTCTTTTTTTCTTCTTGCCTTTTCTCATCCCTTTTCTGTCCCCTAGCTTTCTTCCCTCTCCTCTTCTCTCTCTCTCTTTGTCTCACTTCTTATTACCTCGCTCTCCTTATCTGTTTTCTTCCCCACCCTTCTGTCATCATTACAAAAAAAAAAAAAAAGAAAAAAGTAAGATTCATGGTTCTTGTCTAGTTACATTCCAAAGGTGTGAGGCTATACTAGATTTGAATACAAAACTGGAAAGGGCTGGTTGAGTGTTCCAGTGTCTAGAAAAAAAAAGAAAAAAGGAAAAGAAAGGGAAATTGGTAGGGTCAGAGAGGCAAAAGGTTAAATAATTCTAATTGCTTTAACCTTTACTAATAAGACCAATTTTTTATCCCTTTGCAGTAGTCTCTCCCAGATCCTTTCCCAGGCCTTCTACCTTCTTCAAGCTGTGTTCTTCAGAATTGGACAGAGTATTATGAGATCTCCTTAGTAATGCAGACACTCTGGAAGTATTATCTTTCAGTTTAGATATGTCATATTTTTGTTTGTACTTAGTGTACATAATGTACTAAGATCAAGTTTACCCTTATGTTACATCTAGGTTCAAGATGTTTACAGTAACCTTTGGGTTAACCAGCTTAAGGGAGGACTCATCCTTAAATTCTCATAAAAGCAATAAGAAATGAACTTTACTCAATCTCCAACCAACCTACCTGGGGAATAGAAATTGGCTAAATGAAATTCATTATTAAATTTATTGATAACGTTTTAAATAAAATATCACTACAGGGTATGCTTGAAAGAATGGTACAGTCTAATCAATTATAATCATCCACAAAGAAAAAGATTCAAACATCAATGTGCAGATATAAAAGTCATGTTAATCATGTTATTCATGCCTGCCTTGATCTCTTAGAATTTGATCTCTTAGTATTTGGGGAGAAATCTTTTAAAGTGTTTGTTATATATTAGAAAACATGTCAATGCTGAGGAAGAAAAGGAAAAAGAGACAGAGTAAATATTAGCTCTGTTAGTTATTCAGAAAATAATTGGATAACAAATGTATATAGGAAACTAGGAAAGAAAGACAAGGTAAGGGCCAAAGGACACAAAATACTGTGATCTTTGTCTTTTCCACTGGAAAGGACATTTAGGGGAAATTACCTAGGAATGGAGCCAGCATGGGATAGGGACTTCTCAAGTAGAAAGACAAAGAAGAGAGACAAAATGATCTATGCCACAAAGGTAGCTTTCAATCCCCTCCATCCCCTGTGTGGTTGTTAGACATATATGGATGAGAGGGAGAAATTGAGTTCTGTCCAATTAGGGTGTCTATTCTAAGAATGTGAATGAAGCCTTCCCCCAGTTAAATAGGTATATGAGAATAATTTGTTCCAAAGGTCATGAAGCAGGTACTGTGGAGTCTTTAGAGTTTGGTCAAACATCAAAAACACCAATGTCATCCATAGCATCCCAGGTCACCTCCAGTCAATCTGACTTTTGTCTTGCCACTGAACTCTGATGATTTTCAAAGAGAGAGTAAGGCTGATGACTATGCAACTCTGCCTCACAATTCCAATCCTAAATCCAATTTATTCAAGAGTCAAAAAATATCACCCAATGATGTCATTTTGGTCTTCTTCAAGTATGAAGGACAGCAACCAACCAAACTCTTTGAAGGTAGAAACTTTTTCTTTTTTGTATTCTCAGAACTTAGCAGAGTGCCTAGCATATACTTAATAAATGTTTACTAACTGTTGACAATGAATACTGATGCAAAATTTGGAAAAAAATTAATATTTTTGGATTATTTAAATGTCAATATAATTTTTAATATTTGTTTTATGACATTTTGAAATCCATGTTTATTCCCTCACTTCCACTCCTCCACCCCACCAAGAAGGTAAATAATATGATATAGGTTTTTTTTATCCTATAATACCTATTTTCATGTTTGTCATGTTGTAAAACTAGACATACAAGAGAAAAATCCATGGAGGAAATAAAGTGAAGAATGGTATATTTCAATCTGCATTCAGAATCCCTCTATCCCTTCTATGGCTATGGACATCCTTTTTGTCATGAGTCCCTTGGAGTTGTACTGGATTCTTGCCTTGTTGATAATAGTTAACTCATTCACAGTTGATCTTTAGACATTATTGTTGTTACAGTATACAATATTTTCCTGGTCCTGCTCATTTCATTTTGCATCATTTCATACAAATCTTTCCAGGTTTTTTTGGGCCATCTTGTTTGTCATTTCTCTGGGCACAATAGTATTCCATTACATTCATTTACCACAATTTCTTCAGCCATTCCTTAAATGAGATATTCCTTCAGTTTCCAGTTCTTTGCCACCACAGAAAGAGCTATTATCAATATTTTGCACAATTAAGTTCTTTCCCCCTAACTTTAATCTCTTTGGGATATAGAGCTAGTAGTGGTATTGCTGGGTCAAAAGGTATGCACAGTTTGATGGCCCTTAGGTCATGGTTCCAGATTGTTCTCCAGAATGTTCATATCAATTCACAGCTACACCAACAGTGTATTAATATCCCAATTTTTCTATATCCCCTCCAACATTTATCATTTTCCTTTTTCATCATGCTAGCATGTTTGGTGGGTATGAGGTAGTGCCTCAAAGTTGCTTTAATTTGCATTTCTCTCATTAATAGTGATTTAGAATATTTTTTCATGTGACTAAAGACAATTTAAACTTATTTATCTAAAAATTGCCTGCTCATATCCTTTAACTCAATTCTCTCGATATATTTGAGAAATGAAGACTTTGTCAAAGATGCTTGCTATAAAGATTTTTTACCCCAGTTATTTGTTTCCCTTGGTTGTATTGATTTTGTTTTGTGTAAAAATGCTTAAATTTAATTTAGGCAAAGTTATCTATTTTATATTTCATAATGCTCTCTGTTTTTTTTTACTTTTTACTTTTTTAAAATTACATATAGAAACAATTTTGAACAATTGTTTTCTTACATTTTACAATTTTGATTCTTTTCTTCCTTTCTCCCCCACCTTTCCAGGCAGAAAATAGTCTGATATAGGTTATATCAGTGTTTTCATACAATACATATTTCCATATTGCTCATGCCATGTCTATGTCTTATTTTGACCTAAATTATTCCCTTATCCATTGGTCTGACAGGTAAACTATTTTGTGCTCCTCTAATTTCTTTATGGCATTATCCTTTATTTCTAAATCATGTATCCATTTTAACATTACCTTGGTATATGGTGTAAGGTATTAGATTATAACAGTTAAGGGAGAGGAGAAGGGAATAAGGGAAAAGGAAGTGGAGAGAGAAAAAGAGAGAGAGAGAGAGAGAGAGAGAGAGAGAGAGAGAGAGAGAGAGAGAGAGAGAGAGAGAGAGAGAGAGAGAGAGAGAGAGAGGACTGATGGTGAGTGAAAGTCTGCTTAGCTCTTCCCTCCCCCTCCCTAATGGACTCAAGAGGAGTATCCCTGTGATGATGGCAGAGCAGGGATGGACAGAGGCCATTGCCCAGGCAAGAGGCTTCTGTGGGTTGAGGAATAGACTTTTTCCCAGGGCTATGCCAGTGCCAGGGGCCCAAGAAAACTTCTTTTCTGTACACGGTCCCTTCGGGAAAGGATGAATGGCTGACAAATCTAGACTTCACTTGGCCAAACCTTGGTAGACAGCCTTTCCCAATTTCCTTTTGGTTTCCCTTTATTCTTCTTTCTTTATCTTCTAGACAACCTTATCTGACTGTGATTTACTTCAGAAAGGGGTGGTTTATTGATCAAGGAAACAAGGGAGGGATAGGAATGAGGGATTTAGGAAACTAAAGGACTACCCAAGCAGTTTGTATCCTCTCTGCTAAGCCAAGCCAAATAGCTTTGGCTTCTGTGATCTTTTCTTTCCTTTATCTCTAACCTCTCCACCAGACTATGCTAAAACAGGTCACTAGCATCTTTCTTGGGAAGGCAAAGGTCAGGACAGGTCTTTAAGGTGACCCCCATGAGGCTTCAGGGTTTATCACCCCTTAGCAGCAGATGTTGGTATCTTTGCTCCTTTGGTGGTTGATTCAATGATGTCAGGAATCTTTCTGTCTTTCAGTGCAAAGGGAAATTGAGGCAAATTTCAGGTCTCTCAGGTTTTAGGGTCCCAAGCTCTGGTCTTCCACTCCTGTCTCCTCAGAGTCCAGGGAGCGAAAGACCCCCTCCTTTGTTCTATTTCCCACAAGCCTCCTTGCTCCTTCCAACTTTCACTCCTGTCCCTGCTTTCAACATTCCAAATGGTTTCCCTCTGGGCCAGCTCATTTCTGAGCTAATTTCTGCCATACTGTTTTCCAGTTTTCCCAGCAGTTTCTGTCAAACAAGGAGCCCTTTCTCTGCTATGGTCATTTACCATAGTTTCTTAGACAGTACCAGATTGTTTTGATTGTTGCCACATTATAATATAGTTTGAGATCCAACACAGCTAAGTCATCTTCCTTCATATTTTTTTTTCATTAGTTCCCTTAATATTATAGGTCTTTTGTTTTTCAGGTGAACTTTATTTTTTTTCCTAGCTTTATGAAATAATTGTTAAGTAGTTTGATTGGCATAGCACTAAATATATAAATTATTTTAAGTTAAATTGTCATTTTCATTATATTGGCTCAGCCTATTCATGAGCAATCACTGTTTCTTCTAATTGTTTAGATCTGATTTTATTTGTCTGAAAAGTATTTTGTAGTTGTGATCATATAGTTCCTGGATTTTGTCATGTTGACCAGCACCCAGATCAACTCAGGATACATGGTTGAGTTATGGGGTGTATATGAGTCAGGTGTCGAAAGAAAAACAAATAGAAGAATAACTTAAACTTTGAGGGGAACAAAAATCAAAACCAAAACCAAAATATCAAAATTTATGTATATAAAAATTTCTAAGTAAAAAGGAATAAATCTATAACAGGTTCTTAAATAAGGGTCCAATTAAAGTGATTTCTGTCCCACAAGTCTATAGGACAAATGCAGTAATATTACACTTACTCATTGGCAGTCAGGACTACAGAAAGTTGCCATATTAGAAGAGAGAAAAGAGAAAGATTCGATTTTGATGTAAAAGGGAAGTATGTTTCCCTTGTCTGATTTTACCTTCACTCCTAGGGATAAGGTAGTCAAAATGGCAGCCAAACTTAGGTACTTGTCAGAATGTGCCATGGGGAAGACCTGTGTCTGATGTATGTCAAACATGGGCTACCTCGAACCTCAAACAAGTTCACTGTCTTGGCACAAATCTCTTTAATCCCACAAGGATTGTTGGTTTTCTTGACCTTGTCCTTCTTGGCATTGTATAATAGCTATTTTGTGATCCCTTCTCCTGGAATCAGACACAATTATTAATCACAGTCCCACAATATCTATCAATCAATGGTAGGTTTCCATAGTCTAAAGCTTTTGGGTATGCATTGATATTAGAATAAATGGATATTTTAAACTTATTCTATTGCAAAATAAAAAAAAAGATGATTATTGATTCTATGTACTTTAAGTACAAGAAATAAGGAGGGGAAAATCAAATATTCTATTGAGAATAAAAAGAAAAGAAATAAAATTTTAAAAATTCAGTCATTCAATGTGTCAACTAAAATAGTATCCACTTTGTCTATGGACTTTTAAAATGATATTATCTCTAGTCCAATCAGAGGAGGAGTAAAAAACAACAGCAACAACAGCAATTACATTAGAGGCTTCTTTACTATTGGGTGGAGAATAGTCTGAAAAGACTTAAGATTCACCTTTAGACTCCTCCAGAAAAAGGAAGGCCTCTCCAGCACTAATCTCTCCAGAAGCCAGGAAAGGAAGGCAAGCCACTCACTTACCCAAGACAAAGTCCAAAGGAGAAGATTTAGGAGCAGTCCTCTAAGAAGCAGTCTAAGAGCCGAAGTCAAGGTCCAAGCTACCTACAAAAGCCAAGTCACCAGGAGAAGCTCCAAGCCAAAGATCCAAGCCGAAGGTTTCCTGGACAGGAAGTTCAGGACTTTCTATAGTCCCTTTTCCATGCCACTTCCTCTCCCTTCCTCTTTTCACAGGGGCCAATTACAGCTTCCAAATTGCCTAGCAGTGCCCCAGTGGGCAATGTCTATGGGATCCACCTCTCATCCTTTGAGGGTGTAAACTCTTATAAAAGGATTCACAAGTTTCTGCCTGATTGAGTTATAAGGGTGGAGCTCTCTAAGTAAGTGACTTGTGAATTCTCTTACTTGATGGTTAAGGAAGTGTTAAGTAGGGGTTTATTGATTGATTAACTCAAAATAGACAAAGAGAATAAAGAATTTCTTTCCATAGTTGGTAAATTCCCAGGTATTTTATATTGTCTAGTTATTTTAAATGAGATTTCTCTTCCTATTTTTTTCTGTTGGGCTTTATTGGAAGTAGAAAAATGCTAATAATTTATGTGGATTAAAAAAAAAATATCCTGCAACTTTCCTAAAGTTGTTAATTGCTTTGATTAGTTTCTGGTTGATTCTCCAAGATTCTCTAAATATATCACCATATTATCTGCAGAGTGATAGCTTTATTTCCTCATTGCCTATTCTAATTCCTTCAATTTCTTCTTCTCATTGCTAGAGTTTAGCATTTCTAATATAATACTGAATAGCAGTGATGATAATGGGAATCCTTGTTTCACTCATGATCTTATTGGGAAGACTTTCTAACATATATATCCATTAGATAATGCTTACTGATGGTTTTAGATTAATGCTATTTATCATTTTGAGGAATATTCCATTTATTCCAATGTTCTCTAGTGTTTTCAATAGGAATGGGTATCATATTTTGTAAAAAGCATTTTCTGAATCTATTCAAATAATAATATGGTTTTTTGTTACTTATTGATATGGTTGATTATGATTTTAGTTTTCCTAACAGTGGAATATCTTTTGATATAAAATCTACCTGGTCATAGTGGTCTTATGATATATTGCTGTAATCTTCTTGCTAGTATTTTGTTTAAGGTTTTTGCATCAATATTCATCGGGGATATTGGTATACAGTTTCTTTTTCTGTTTTTGGCTTAGATATCAATCCCATATTTGTATCATGAAAGAAATTTGGTAGAGTTCTTTCCTCATCTATTTTTCCAAATAGTTTCTAGTATTGGAAATAATTTTTCTTTAAATGTTTGGCAGAATTCATTTATTAAATCTGTAAAATTGAGATTTGAACTCTGGACTTCAATCCCCACAAGCCCTTGCTCCACTTCCCCAAAATGCTTTGTAATCTTACGGGAATTCTGAGGTGGGCGGAGATCGAGGAAGGATTTAAGCTGGTGGCAAAGGTCTTGTCGGGGCTCTCTTAGACTTCCGTTTTGGGACAGGTGTGGCTTTTTTTCATAATGTAGGTGAGGTTGTGTCTAGGCCTCTATGGCCTGGACACGTGTTTCTTATCCTGTATTTTCTTTAATCCTTAATCTTCAATAAACCTCTAAAAAATATAATACTCCTTGCAGAGAGAAACTAATTTCTACCTGCCTCAGTCTCCAAATATTCTTAAATTTTAATCTTTACAAATCCATCTGTCTTTGGGGCTTTTTTCTTAAAGAACTCAATGTCTTTTTCTGAAATGGGATTGCTTAAGTATTCTAGTTCTGTTTTTCTGGGCTATGGAGCAGACATGGCTCTTTCCATAATGTAGGTGAGGTCTTGTCTAGGCCTCTGGCCTAGGCACTTTTTCCTTATCCTGTATTTTCTTTAATCCTTAATCCTTAATAAACCTCTAAAAAATATAATACTCCTTGCAGAGAGAAACTAATTTCTACCTGCCTCAGTCTCCCAATATTCCTAAATTTTAATCTTTACAAATCCATTTGTCTTTGGGGCTTTTTTCTTAAAGAATTCAATGTCTTTTTCTGAAATGGGATTGCTTAAGTATTCTAGTTCTGTTATTCTGGGCTATTTCTGTTTCTTTAAATATTTATTTATGTCACTTGCGTTATCAGATTTATTGGTATATGATCCAGCAAAATAAGTCCTAATGAATTGCTTTAATTTCTTCTTCATTGGATGTAATTTTACCCTTTTCATTTTTAATACTGGTAATTTGGTTTTCTTCTCTCCTTTTTTTTTTAAATCAAATTAATCAGTGGTTTACCTATTTTATTTATTTTTTCATAAAACAAACTCCAACTCCTAACCTTATTTATTAATTAGTTTTCTTTCAATTTTATTAATTTAATTTCTTTGATTTTCAAGATGTCTAATTTGGCATTTAATTGGGAGTTTTTAATTTGTTCTTTTTCTAGTTGTTGGTTTTTTTTTTTTTACTTGCATACCCAATTCATTGACCTGCTCTTTCTTTTTTTAATTGACATTAAGTGTTTAGAGATATAAATTTTTCCTTAAATACTGCTTTGGCTGCATCCTGTGACAAGGAAATCACTTTAAAAGACTGATATATATTAATTTAAGGTCACCAAGGAATTCAGCTATGTAATTCCTAAATGAAAACTCAAGTCAGCAGTCAACCTTTTATGGAGTTTTTAATTACAAACAGGAGGAAGAAAGGTATTAGAGAGAGAGAGAGAGAGAGAGAGAGAGAGAGAGAGAGAGAGAGAGAGAGAGAGAGAGAGAGAGAGAGAGAGAGAAAGGGGAGAGAAGGGAACAGGGCTTAAGGCTTAAATACCCCCTCTGTTTAGGCTGGGCCAAAAGGCCCAAGCCCTTAGATAGCTGAGGCAAAGAAAAGAGATCAGTCCCTATCACTCACGTGACCAAAATGGAGAAACAGTCTCAGGGGCCTCCACATCCAGCCTCCTTCAGAGCAAGCCTTCTCAGAGCACAACCTCTCAGAGCAAAACCTCTCCACCCCTCCAGTCCTCAGATCCTGCTATCTTTAAGGAAACCATCTAAGTCCCCTCCCCTCAGTTCTCACATCTACCAATCACTGTCGATGTCTTCCCTGTGCCAATGGTGGCTCTAGTTTAACCCAGGACCGCCCAGAGGTCTGTGGCTTTGCACATGTCTGTTGAAGGTCATATTCTCAAATAATTAAATTTTGATCTTTGCTGCAGCCCTTCCTAAATCCTGTTACTCTAAGTAGGGTGCAGATTGTATTTTCCAAGACCTGGTTCTGTCATTCCAAGTATCTCTATTGTATCAATTCTAAAATCAATCATGACTCAAAGAACTTCCTGTTCTATGCTTAAGCATAGGTCAAAGCCCTTTCCATTGTTTAGCAAAAGGTTTCTGTCCTAAAGTAGTCTTAGGTAGGGAGAAGAAGGATCCTCCCATGCCCGGGAGGGGGGGGGGGGGTTCACATTCCAATAGAGTTCTTACTATCAGTAGGAAATTTTTTCCAGTTGGAAATATTTCCAACATTCATAAGTCTAAGAAATTTTAAGGTTTACAATCCTTCAAATTTTATGTTTTCACTTTGTCATTCTCTTTAATGAAATTGTTGGTTTTTTCTAGGATTTGTTTTTTGACTCACTCATTCTTTTAGATAAAGTTTAGTTTCCAATTATTTTTTTGTCTTTTTTTTCCCTCTAGCCCTTTGTTCAAGATAATTTTTATAGTAGTATAGTTTGAAAGGGATACACTTACTATTTCTGCTTTTCTGCATTTGATGTGAAGGTTTTATATCTTATTCTATGATCAATTTTTGTGAAGGTACCATGTACTGCTGAGAAAAAGGTATATTCTTTTCTATCTCCATTCAGTTTTTTACAGGGATCTATTAAGTATAATTTTTCTAAAATTCTATTTGTCTCCTTAATCTCTTTCTTGTTTATTTCTTGGTTTGACTTATCTGTCTCCAACTAATTTCATTGTCTATTCCCACTTGTAAGTCATTTAAGAATTTGGAGGCTATGCCATTTTGTACATATGTTTAATATTGATATTAATCGCCTATGGCTCTTTTTCCTTCCTTATATCTTTTAATTAGGTCAGTTTTTACTTTTGTTTTGTCTGAGCAAACTGTCATAATTGCTACCTCTGCTTTTTTAATTTTAGATGAAGCATAGTAGATTTTGCTCCAGCCCTTTATCTTTACTCTGTGTGTATGTCTCCCTGCTTTAAATGAGTTTGTTATAGACAGTATATTGTGAGGTTCTGGTTTTTAATACATCTTGCTATCCTCTTAATTTTTATGAGTGATTTCATCTCATTCACATTCATTTATGATTACTGTGTTTCCTTCCATCTTATTATCCCTCTGTTTATCCTTCTCTTTATGCTCAAATATTTTTGCTTCTATTTACCTGCCTTTCCCTCTCCCTTTTGTTTGTATTTTTCTTCCCTCCCCTCCTCTTCTTCTTCTTACTTCCCTATTGGGTAACATAGGTTTCTATAATTAAGTGGATGTTTTTACCATTTTGTATCAATTCCAATGAAAATAAGGTTCAAGCACTGTCTGTCAACCCCCCATCTTCCCTTCCATTGTACTGATGCTTACATATCTCCTTTCTCTTTTCCCAAGGTATTCATCTTTCTTATTCTTTGATTTTTTTGGGTGGTGGGGGGGGGGGGAACATCATTCCATAATATCCAACTTATTCACTGCTCTCCATCTATATATGCTCCTATTTATTGCTCTAACAGAGATAAAGTCCTTAAGTATCTTCAGTACCTTAATTATTTTAGGTATCTTAGGTATTTCAATTATTACAGCTATTTTAAGAATCTTGGTAATCACCTTCTTACTAGTAATGTAACCTGTTTATCCTCATTGTTTCCCTTGAGTATCTTATAAATATCTTAAATATTCTAGTTAGCACTTCCTCATGTAAAGAGTATAATCAATTAATCTCATTGTTTCCCTTGATTACCTTAAAAGTATATTGAGTTCTTTACTTATTTTTTTTTAAACCCTTACCTTCCGTCTTGGAGTCAATACCGTGTATTGGCTCCAAGGCAGAAGAGTGGTAAGGGCTAGGCAATGGGGGTCAAGTGACTTGCCTAGGGTCACACAGCTGAGAAGTGTCTGAGACCAGATTTGAACCTAGGACCTCCCATCTCTAGGACTGGCTCTCAATCCACTGAGCTACCCAGCTGCCCCCAGTTTATTTCTTTTAACATAGAAATATTAAGTAAACTAGTTATCACTTTCCTATGCTGGTATGTGATTAGTTTGATCTTACTGATTCTTTCGAGTTTTTTCTGTTTACTTTTTGTACTTCTCTTGAGTGTCAATTTTGTTCAAATTTTCTTTTTAACTCTGGTCATTTTTGTCAGGAATGCCTGGAAGTTCTCTATTTCATTAAATATCAATTTCTTCCCCTTAAATATTATGCTCATATTTGCTGGACAGGTGATTTTTGGTATAGGCCCAGATCCTTTGCCTTGCAGAATGCTATATTCCACTCCAAAAATTATAAATAAAATGTTAGCTATGAGACTGCAACAATATATCACAACACACACACAAACGAGACTGAATTTATACCAGGAATATAATACTGCTTCAATATGATGAAAATTATAAACATAACTGCCCAAATTAATAACCAGGAGAAAAAATTTATATCAATTGATTAAGTATAGAAATAAATGTCTTTTAATAAGTAAAGCAGTATCTATCTAAAACCAAGAGCCAACATTATCTCTGATGGTTATGAACTAAAGGACTTTTTTAAATGTATGGACAATATGAGTTATATTTTTGTTTTTTTTAGTTTGGTAGATGAATGAGATAATTGTATAGGACAAATTATCACTATAAGGACTATATCTCCTATTCAGACTTCTCTGAATTCCCAAAAGTCTATATGACTTTGATTTCATTTCACCTTATCCATGGTGTTTCGTGGAACTCTTGGTTTCCTCAATGAGATATCTCTGAAGTGATTAGCACACAGTGCCTGGCACATAGTAGGCACTAAATAAATGTTTATTCTTTCCCTCACTTCCCTTTACCTTTGGGATTTGGAGAGTGGAAGTAGAAGCAACCATTCTTGAAAGGAGTATTATTGGACAGGTATGGCCCTAAGTAAGATGAAAAAATAGGCAAAGTTCTCCTCTGCTCTCTAGCTCCCTTTCCCCCAATAGGCTAGGGACTCAGAGAAAAACAAAAATTCACATTAGAAACTGATAAGAGCTTGATGTGTTTACCTTCTCAGGGGTATTAGGTTTCACTTATGGATGCCAGAAGAGGTCAGTGAGGAATGAATATTTAATAGTGAAATTTTCCAAGTGTGCCACCTAATTGGGGGAGATATTTGCACAAGGACAAGATCTCCTTGGCACCCCTCTAATTATACAAAGTAAGAGGATGGCTACCTCAAAAGGCTAGCTATGAGAGGAAAACAGGTTGGTGGGAATGGAAATATAGATGGATAAGACTAAGTTGAAGACTGAATGCCAGGTCTAGGGGTAGGTAAGGTGGGCAGTTGCTTAGAATACTATATTCAAGAAGCAATAAGGGACAGGGTTTCATGCTTTAAAATTTCTATGACACATCATGTTTTTTTTTTAAATCATTACAATTCTTTATTTGGATTTGAATCCAGTCTATACAAGGTATTTATAAGACATCAAAATGGAAGGGGGGAAAAAGCACAAAATACAATTGAGGTATAGGCTAAGAGCATGTCATGTTTCAATAAATATAATTCAAAATTTGTAAACTAGGTGACCAGATAGATGCATCTTGGTTTACTAAAACCATATAAAATACTGTTTAATTTCATGTGAGGTAGAGGACAGTTTGTTTCATGTAATGCAACCACAGCAACTTTCACCCTCAAACTGTGCATCATTGGCAAAGTTAGTATAAATCCTTGAATACACTGATCATAATTCCAAAGTCTTCATTTTCTCTTTTGCTACAGTTTCAGATGGGTATTTCACTTGTTGTTTTGGAGGGATTCTTAGAAATACCTTGGTGTAAATGACTGTTGTGGATAAACAAATACTTCTAACCACATGGATTAAAACAAATGTGTATGTATAGTGTGTATATGTACATATACACATGTATATTATTGATGGACTGTAAAAACCCCAAAGACAACCCAATGGCAGCAAATTCTTTTTAGACAGAACTTTTATGTTGACTAGAACTCTTTTAAGTATACTGTGCTCTTTTCAAGTGAGGTATCTATAGTGAAGAAAAATAT
Organism: Monodelphis domestica; assembly: GCF_027887165.1. NCBI lineage: Eukaryota > Metazoa > Chordata > Mammalia > Didelphimorphia > Didelphidae > Monodelphis > Monodelphis domestica. Next base: position 80,589,326 of record NC_077228.1, read on the forward strand.
TTTAACTATTTCTTTTTCTATTAAACTAACCTTCAGTGGGTTATTTTTATTTTCTTGGACTTAATAGAAACATTTGTCCATGTTGTATTGAGCATTTTATAATTCAGTAATCTTGCATATGCTTAAATTCTAAATGACTTAAGAAACATATAAATATATTGTTTCAAATTTCATAAGTTTTTATCTTCCTCCCCAAAAAAGCCCAGATCCCTAAAAAGTTGACTCTCCCTTGAATTTAGATGTAATAAATAAATGTATCAAATATAAAGTACTCAACTATATGTTTCTTCCCATAATGAAGATGCTTGAGTGTCTCTTTCTACAAATACAATGGAAACCTTTTTTAAGCTTTATAAGTTTAGTAGGTCCCCCAACTTTTATATAATATAGCAATTGAGATAACCGTGTCAGTCAGAGCACAAAAGTAGATGTACTCTAGTATAGTAGTCCACTAGGAAAATGAAAAATGTGCTCAAACATCATGGTTGTTTTTAAGCCAAGTTTCTTGAAATATAGTAAAGCACCCAGTAAATAACAATTTGAAAAGCAGTTAAGAAACAATAGCAAGAGAGTAACTAATTTCAGGATGTGACAAATAAAACTAGTTCCCACACATTTATTGTTTATAAAGAACTTTACCTATATTACCTAGTCAGTAACATTTTGCAGATAAATTTAAAAACATTTTTTTTAAATTCAAGTTTATTTTCAGAGAATCTTTATCTTCATCTCACCTCCCTTCTTCCTCAATGAGAAATCAAGAAAAATAAAACCCATGATAAATATATATACACAAGTGAAACAAATTCCAATATTAGCTGTGTCCAAAATAACATGTCTCAATCTGTACTCAAATCCATCACATCTCTTTGTGAAAGATGGGTAGCGTGCTTCATCTTTTGTCTTCTGGAATTTTGGTTTGTTATCATGTACATCAGATCTTGTAAGTCTTTCAAAGTTACTTGTCTTTACAATATTGTTATTGAAACCATATCCTTGATCATTTCTTACAGAAAAGTATTCCATCATATTTATATAATTGTTTAACCACTTCCCAATTGATGGGCATCCTCATAGTTTCCAATTCATTTCTAACACAAAAAGCAGCTATGCTTTTGTACATTTTTTTTCTTTTTCTTAGATGTCTTTTGGAGATAGATTTACTAGTGATATTGCTGGCCTTTTTACAAAGGTATGCATAATTTAATTGCAAATTGCTTTCCAGAATGGTTAAAGTAGTTCACAGTTCTATCATTACTGCATGAATATAATTGTTTTCCCACATGCTCCTCTAGCATATTTCCTTTTTTGTTAATTTTGCCAATCTGATTAGTTTAAGATAGAATCTCAGAATTGTAATTTACATTTCTACATTTGTGATTTAGAGTACTTTTTCATATGTCTGTTTATTGCTTGTATTTCTTCCTCTGAAAAATGTATTCATATAATTTTACTATTTATCAACTGGGAAATAGTTCTTAATCTTATAAATTTGAATCAGTTCTCTTTATAGTTTAGAAGTGAAACCTTTATCAGAGAAATGGCTACAAAGAATTTCCCAATTCCCTGCTTCTCCTCTAATTTTAGCAGAATTCGGTTTGTGCAAAAACTTTTAATTAAATTTTCTGTACTAAAAATAGCCATTTTGTTTTCTATAATTGTTTGGTCATGAATTCTTTAGAGAGCCAAATGCCAAGCCCTTGCCTAAGGTGCACACACATGTGCCTTGTCAGGGCTCTGCTGAACAGGAAGGATCTAGTGTTCTGACAAGTTTCTATGTTTTCCAGGATTGATAAACATTGGGCAATACTGAGTTCAAATAGAATACAGAAAAACAAACACATTGTATGGCTTAAGGCAAGTCATTTCATCTATCATTTCTCAGCTGCTTCCTTCTTTTCTTCCTCCTTTATTCTTTCCCTCACTTCTACAAAATGGGCATAATTTTTTCACTTCCGTTTCTGACTTAGTTAGACACTACAGAAGCTATTTAGAGGAAATGGGGAAGTAATCATAATTCATTGCCAGTGATAGATATGAAAGTTGACTTGTCTAGAAATAGAATTTAGAAAAACACATTCAATAGGATCTCTTAAAGACATAAAGGCAAGATTTAATTTTGATCACTAATATTATCTCAAATGTAAGTACATTCCAGGAGTCATATAATAACAGCCCACCTCCATTCCTAGAATTAGGGAAGGAGAAAGAAACAATACTTTTAGCTTGGTTACATTTTAGGCCAAAATAATTTCTGAGTAAAAAAAAAAATTTATAACTGCAGAGTAATGACTAGTGATTGATAGTATCTGAAAATATACTGACAGGCTAGAATATGCATTGTAACGAATCTGTAAGGAATTCAATAAGGATTAATGTAAAATCTTACACTTAGGTTTTTTTTAAGTCTTAAAAATATACCTTTCTCCCTCAGAATTGAGAGAAGTTGGGACAGCAAGTGGCTAATTTTGGGAACTGAGTGAACCACACCAACTCCATCTCATGACTGAATTCTGGAGCTAGCCCAGTCCTCTTTCTATCCAATTTTGGGTCTAGTCCAAACTCTGTCTTGTTAAAAAACTTTATTCAATTGTGGAAATTGGGGGGAAACTTTATTTTGTTGTTTGAACCTATCCCTTCATGACTTGGAAGCTGGACTACCTCTGTCTATTGCTTAGAGACTCCTAGCCCCATTATATTCAGAGACTGATGCAAAGAATTTTCTCACAATTATACATCACAAGTACCCACTATATCTTATCTAAAAACTGGGGTACACTGGTCCCTTCCAGCTCAGCTCAGCTCAGCTACTTTTTCCTTGTTTCTCTGATTAAATAGAGACACTTGGGTGGAAAAGTGGAATACATCTTTTTCTGACTTCAAGGAATTGAATCTGTTTACTCTCTAACCTGGGAAGGTCCCTGGATCATTCCTCCAATTAGAAACCAAATGACCTAATTTTGAATCCTGGTTATTTTCTAACAAACTGCACTTATTTGTTTTTAATGTATAAAAATTCATTTCCTCCTGTATTTGGGATCACTGCCAAAGCTGGGGAAGGCTTACTGGTCCCGATTTGTTGGGCAATTGCCATGCATTGTTTAATAAACTCATATGCTGAAAAGCTTAAACCTGTTGTTTCCTCAATCATTTTACCTTTCACCTGCCATCTTGCAACCTCCCACTGCTAGAACCTTCCTTATGAAATTGCCTTTAATTTATGCTATAGATAGTAGATCATATATGTACATAGACATTTTCAAGTGAGGATACGGACTTTTTTTTTTAACTTTCTTTGTACCTATAGTATATAGTACCATATAGAATATGCCTGGCTCATGGAAAGCATTTAGTAAATGCTTTTTGATATACAGGGAATCTTCTGTCTGAAAAAAAAAATCAGAGTTTTATTGAACTGAAAATTCAATATAATTCAGCAATATGACTGGGGCAGCAACAAACAAATCTGCTAGTAGGATCTTTGGCTTCATTAATAAGGGACTATCTCCCAGGAAAAAGGGTATAAAAATATCTTATACTTTGCCCTGGCAAGATTACATCTGGAGCACTTCCTCAGTTATGGCCCCACAGATTGTAGAACACTAATAAACAGGAAAGTGAAAGTTCTTGGGTTTGTCATATGAGAAAGGCAGGAACTAAGGCTGTTGAAGACATTGTCTTTTGAAGAACAGCCCTGAGAAAGGATTAACCTTCTCTTTGGCTCTCAAGGCAGCCCTGGGAGCAGTGGGGAAGGCTGAAGGTAGATTTCATAAAGAAAAAAATTTCTAACAAGAGCTGTCCAAAAAAAAAAAAATCCAATTGGTTACTTTAGCAGTTTGGACTCATTGGAAGTTTTTCTAGTAGTGGCCAAGGGACCACAATTCATGTATGTTATGAAGATTCCCTTCTACTATTAATTGGACTAGTTAGTGACTGATCGTCTCTACCAACACTAAAATTAATGATTTTGTATTTTTTCCACAGAGGAATCTAGGTCTCTGGTTTCTGGAACTAAATCCCCATGGCTGAGTTTGTAAATAAAGGTGTGGAAAATTAGAACCTGCCCTAGGCAAACCTGTAAATTAAACAAAGATTGTCTCTAGTGGCTTTTTACCTGTTCAATCAATATCTTTTACTTTCTTCTAGGAGGTTGGCTATATCCCAATCTTGCTAAGTACTGTTAAAGTTAACAGATTAGGACCTAACATGACCTTAATAATATTAAGTACCCAGGCATATCTGTATTTTAATAAAGGACTCTAGCAAGACTGATAAAGCTTGCCTTAACATCCAAGTTATGAGAAAGGAAACTCTATAAAGATTGTATACTTGGGATTTCAGCAATTCATTTGAAGTATATAAAATTTATTTCTGGATAAAATGGACTTGGGCTAGACCACAGTCCAGTAAGGGAGATTTGGACCAAAAATGCCTTTTCTCTCTCCTAATCAGAATTGCCTATTCTTGGGGTAGACTGCAGGAATGGATCTGTTTGGGCTACAATTTTTTTTTTTTGGGGGGGGGGGATCAAGTACCCAGGGTCACACAGCTGGGAAGTGTGAGGCCACATTTGAACCTAGGACCTCCCACCTCTAAGTCTGGCTCTCAATCCACTGAGCTACCCAGTTGCCCAGCTACCCCCCCCTGGGCTGCAGTTCTTTAGGAGTTAGTGAACAAATATTTAGTATAGTACCTCCAAGATACTTGACTTCAACCTTGTTTAGTAATCATGATAGCCAGATCCACCCAGTTCAAAAATTGTCCTAATTGCTATTGGCTTGTTATTTAAAATTAGCATGAATCATTCAATTACACAGTTGAATCATTTAATCTCTTTTGGGTTTCATACATAGGACAGGAAAGATAATTTTGATTTCCCTTTGATAGAGAAGTCCTCCTCTTTGTGAATGTCACTGTACTGACTGAATCAAGTTCCAAATATTAGAGAGCCTACTGGAATAGGTCTGTACACCCAAATCAATTTGTTTGGTCTGACCATCTTGTACAGGAAAAGGCCAAGTAGATGAAGAATATCTATTGTCCAGATGTTAACATGAAATTGGATGGACAACCAATGAAGCTTGTCCATCAGTATGCATATCTGGGAAAGACAATACAGATGGACAATGAGTCAGGCACAAAATTGAGTAGGAGGTTGAGAGAAGGCTGTATTGCTTCCAGGAAATGGCAATGCTCCTTCACCAAGCTTTCGATGAAAACAAAATGTTCATGCTTGGAATATCAATATTCTACTGGCATTGATATACAGCAGCAGGGCATGGGATACAATTGTTTCTGAAGAATTCAAAATGTCTATGTACTACACAGAGGTTTATGGAAAGGCATATGGTATAAGATTCAACATTTAACCAAATAGGAACTTCAAAGAAGAATAGGAGTAAAAGACATTATCAAGGAATTATGTAATAGGAAGAGAGGATGGTTGGGTTGCATGTGACAATGAGGGACGATAGGTAAACAAAGTGCTCCACTAATAATCTTAAAATACAGAAATTGGTAAAGACCTCTTACTAAGTGGAATCTCTGATAAACTTATGGGAGGATAAGAGACATGGTCTGAGCAAGCATTAGATGGGATTGTTATCTGCACAGAAATAAAGAACATAGATATGTTGCAGAATCAGATTTTCCACAGCTTGCTTATCCTTCCCTTCTGGGGTTGATAATCTGAAATCTCATTTTCTTGAAAACACAGACCTGTTGGCACCAGCACAGCACCTGTTGCACACAGACCTATCCAGGTCACCAAAAATAATCTAAAATCCTGGCCAGGAACATGTCCCAGAAAATACAAAAAATATTGTATAAACACTGCTAGAACCATACTAAACTTGCAGAAATTGGGCAGAAAGGATAGATTCTGTGTCTCTGGCTTGAGGGATAATAATGCTCTATTCCAAAATCACTGTCTTCCAAAAATTAATAATTAAGCACCTAAATGTATTTGTGCTTTGTAAACATTAATTCTACATAGATCAAATATTGTATTAAATTATTATTTGGTAAAATTTCCTGCAACACAGGACTCATTGTCAGTTTGAAGTGAGATAAAAGAATTTCAGAAATTTTTTTTTGTCTGGCTAAAAGTGTAAATACTATTTACTTAACAAAATTTAAGTTTTAAATAATAGCCACAATGGGGAAGGATTCTGAAATTCACCAGACCTTTCAAATCTTATTTCTAATGTCCTAATATTGCATATCTGTGGGCACAGATTCCTACCTCCTGACTCTAATGGGAATGATGATTAGTTTGTGGTGAGGTTTTTTGGGAAGATTGTAGAAATAATTCATACACATCAAGTTTTCTTTAATGAAGGGAAATGAGAGGTAGATTTATGAGTGCTTTATGACTTTGTAATTTTATGTAGTAGAGAGGCCAACTATTAGGTATAGTTTGATAAAAAGCATTAAGAGAGCACCAAATATTGTGCATTATAAAACCTAAATTATATTCTCAGTACTTCCTGTATTAATTTCTCATAAGAATATGCACATGTAAGGCAAGGTCTAAACAAAATCAGAAAAGGCCTAAAGGAAATTGGGCAACCTCTCCTTTTAGGTATTTTTTTACTTCAGGTCAGTGCCACTACCAGTTACTTGTAATTGAAGTACAGGATGAATTATGATTGAAGGGAAAAGCAAAATATATTTCTTTTTTTCTTTAAACCCTTACCTTCGGTCTTGGAGTCAATACTGTGTATTGGCTTCAAGGCAGAAGAGTGGTAAGGGCTAGGCAATGGGGGTCAAGTGACTTGCCCAGGGTCACACAGCTGGGAAGTGTCTAAGGCTAGATTTGAACCTAGGATCTCCCATTTCTAGGCCTGGCTTTCAATCCACTGAGCTACCCAGCTGCCCCCACAAAATATATTTCTTGAAGAAAGGTGCTTATATATAAGTTCAACATACTGATGGAGATCACAGTAGGAGACAGGTATAAAAATATGGACGAGGACAAGACAATATTTATGGATTATGGATCTTCAATTGTTATCAAGAAATGGAAAATATATACAGCTATTTTGGGGAATCTAGGTGGTTCAGTAGATGGAGTTTAGCTTAGGTCCTGGGCTCAAATCTGGCCCCAAATACTTCCTAGCTTTTCGACCCTGAACTTAACCCCAATTGTTTAGACCTTAGTATCAATTCAAAGACAGAAGGAAAAGTTTCTTTTTTTAAGTACATATGATTATCAATTAGGAAATGGTTAAAACAAATTGTGGTATAAAAATGTAATGATTACTAGAATCATAGATTTAGAGCCAGAAGACCTCTTGGATTTTACTGAGTTCAAATCCCTAATTTTACCAAGGAGGAAACTGAAGCTGAGAGTACTTAAGTAATTTCTTCAGGGACACCCAGCTAGTATCTGAATTGAACTCACATTTATCCTAAGTTCAGCAGTCTACCCCATTTTGCCACCAGGATTCTCTACTGTAAGAAATAGTGAATATGAAGAATATATAAAAATATATAAAGACAAGAACCACTGCAAAGTGAACAACCACGAGAAAAATAATGTAAATTTTAAAAAATGAATTTGAATCTTGTATAATTTCAATGACCACATTTTATCCCCAAGAGATCTAAGGCACCCCCTCCCTTTTTTTTTTTTTTGGCAGGAGGTCACTGGTATGGCAAACTTCATATAATGTTGGACTTGATATGGTATTAGGTTAGTTTCACCAAATTTTTTTTCTTTTTCTTTATTCTCTGTTATAATATATGGCTCTCTGAGAAGGGGCAGCAGGCTATAAGGAAATGAAGGTGATGTTTAAAAAAGTTATTTTAAAAATTTCAAGCAATTTATCAGGGTAACTAGTGCTAATAAAATTCATTTTAAACTTTATACCTTATTAGCAAAATATTTTACAATACTTTATTAATAAAGGGAGGAAATTTAAGTTACTTTATATAAATCAGAAATTCCTTTCAGAGTGCATACATCAAGTTCAACCTCTGTGTAGAACCATTTTTGTGAGAAAGCTGCTTCACTAAATGGCTCTCTTGCTTGTGAGTCAATGCTCAAGTATGGTGGCAGGGGGCATTGTACCGCTGGAAATCGTCTAGGATGACGTAAAATTTAGGATATCACTGCCTAGGCATCCCAGGAAATACTCGACTGTATTCCTTATCTGAGCTAGTGTCTAGTTAAACCCTGATATTAATTGTGCCGCTAGAATTTCTTTTAAAATCGTATTTTTTTTGGTAGTTCCAAACTATTTGCATTATTGGACTTTAAACAGATGGGACACTTTAAAAAAAAATATAAACCAGGAAGTGAAGGATCTTGGAGATGCTCCTTCAGCTAGCATGATAAAGAAAAAAGCTCTTAGTCATGATAGTTTTATGTCAAGTTGTTCTCGAACGTTCCAATCTCCTAAAGCCATAAGCAAAGTGTCTTGGTACCAAGACACTTAGAATTTGCCAAAGTTTTTAAAGCTCAGGGGATTCCTCTTTAAATGTTCTTTCGCCAATTCGGTTAATTCTCGTCTCCAGCGTTTCACCAGTAACTTGGTTCCTTTTTTCCATAGCTTTCCACTATCAAGGGGCGAGTTATTTTATAAAATGAAATCCCCTTCCCAGATTTCCTCCATTCTGCGGTCATCTGGATACTTTTTTTGCCGCAAGTTTCGATACACAATAACTTGTCCGTAAATTCTAGCGGAGACTAGAGAGCCTCGGGACCCTCGAGCCCCAAGAGCCTCCGGATAATACGGCTTTGACCTTGATCTTTTCCACCGCAGGGCCGCTCCCCAGGTTGGGGCGGCGGATAGCCTACCCGCGACTCCACTATGGCTCCAGAAAAATAACTTTTAAAGTCCCTCACCTGGTTTTTTAAAAACACGAATATTGGCATGATGACTTTCCAATGCGCCCCAGGAGAAGCAGAGTCTGCCGCGGTGGAGGTAACTCCATGTGACCGGAGGCCCTCGCCTCCTCCCAACCCCCTTAAGACTGCGGCCGCGCTGGGATCCCGCCACCCGCAGGCTAGTCCTGGGGGAAGCCCTGGGTGTTCCCGGGAGCCACTGCCTCCGCCTCTCCCCTCCTTGCTCCCACCCCCTCCGGCAAGCTCTTAGAAGACATGGGGTCGTCCCGGTCTAGGAAAGGGGTCCGAGAGGCCAAGAAGAGAATGATTCCCAAGGGGTTGACCTCGAGGTAGAGCCTTAAGACTCCGGGAAAGCCAAAAGCAGCCACGGGTGTTTTCGAGAGAACCCATTCGCCACCGGAAAGTTCCTCCACCACCCCCTACTCCCCACACATTGGTTACCATGACAATACAACCGCAGCCACTGGTCGCCATGGCAGCCGCTCCTCCAATCCCATTGGTTTCGTTTCCTTTCTGCCGGGGCTCCCTACCCCCTCCAACAGTCCCTCCGCGTGCAGGGGGAGGGGCCGGGGAGAAGAGGAGGAGGGGTCCCTCGCGTCACTCCCTAGCGCGCGAGGGGAAGAATAGCGTCGGGGGACCGGCGGACGGAACTGTAGGAAGGAGAGGAGGCGTTTCCGGTGGGGAAGCGTGGGGGTGTGGAAATAGGAAGAGAAGTTGAGCGGGGGTAAAGAGAAAGACGGGGGAAGGTTTTGAGTGTAACTCCAGTCTGTTTCGGGTTCGATGTTCCCGGAGCGGCTGGGGTTGCCCCTTCCCGCTGGAGAAGCGGGAGGAGGATAAAACAGAGTACTAGCAAGCGCCACTAACAGGCTGTGGAGAAGCCGCAACTGCGGCACACGCCTCGACAGCCTCCGAGGTCTCTCCTGAAAAGCGGAAATCAGGCAGTGGGACCAGTGCCGCCGAAGTCTCGCGAGAGCGGCTACCTCCGGTTTCCTTCCTCTTCCCCATTCCTCCCGCCCCCCTCCGAGGACCCTCCCCCTCCCCCCTCCTGGGTCGTAGTGTCCCTGCGCCCCACGGGCCGGAGCGGCAGCGAGAGCAGCTTCACCCGCTCCTTCCCCACCCCCCCCATTCCGCCTCACTCACCCCCCCCTCCCGCCGGGCGAGGAGGAGCCGGAGGAGAGGAAGATGGCGGCGGCCGCCAGCACCAGCGGTACCGCGGGGCCGCTCCGAGGAGCCTGAGAGATCCACGGACGCTTCGCGGGGAGACGCGGCGGCGGAGGATGAGCCTGCAGAGCGCGCAGTATCTCCGGTGAGAGCCAGGGTCGGGCCCTTGCCCAGAAAGAGCCGCTAGGGGTGGGGGCTGGGGAAAGTCCCTGTGCTGATCTGGAGGAACCCCGGGAGGGGGGAACCCCAGCCGGTCCCCCAAGAGAGGCGGGTGATTCTCCGCGGAAGATAAAGGCTTGGGGGTGCGGGGGGCACACCGCCGGTCCCGGCCTAGGATTGGGGGAGACGGGGAGCCGGGTTGGTGGGGGGGACCCGCCCGAGTCGAGGCTCCTCGGCTGGGAATCCACACACCTGGGAAGGGGGTTTCTTGGAAGAACCGATAACGGGGGAAGGGTCTCTAGCGAGGGAGATCCATGAATGGCCGAGAGAGGCACCGACTGCGGATCCAGGAGGTCCGGGGCAGACCTCGGGGGTCGCTGCAATCACACCTAGATGATCAGGTCGTAGAGAAATCTATGTATGGTCGCTCGATCTGGTATGAGGAACTTGGACTGCATAGGTAGAGTGACGTATTGGGGGGGGGGAAATAAAAGAAAAGGGGTGGGGTCTAGCACGCTTCTTTTGGGGAGGGGAAGATACCGGAAAAAAAGGTGGGAGGCCCTTGGTGGTACTAGCGATGGGTCGAGTAAGACCACGCCTTCTAAACTTGATATCTTCCCTAGCTCCTAACAAAGTACTTTGCACTTAGTAGGTGATTAATGTCTGTTGAATTGAGTGGGTGGGTACCTGGACTAGAGTGATTTACATGCAAAGGGAGGGTTTCTGGAAGGGCTATTGAGAGTTTAAATGGTGGAGGAAATGAAATGAGTATTTGTTAGCCGCGGTGGACCACCGAAATGTGCTGTGCACCCTTGCGTTGCAGTGTTGAAAAACGTGGGAAGTTTGTACTCTGCAGATAGAGGGGTCAGAGAATTCTTAGTGGCCTTCCAGGTTTAGGTTGGGAAGCATCAGAGCTAGCAATGCCGGGCCATATGGAGAGATGGGAAAGAAGAATGATTCTATGCTTTCTGGAGAATGGAGGGGTGAAAGGCTTGAAATGAGGAACGCTGCTCTAGCTTTATTAATAAGGTAAAGGTTTATGCTTTAATTCTGCTCAGGCTTTAACTTGTGAGGGAAAGTTCTGCACATGTAGCATATTTGTGATTTGGTTCAACCTGAAGAGGTTATTAAAAACAATTTCTTAGAACTGGAAAGGACCTTGGAAATAATGTAGTCTCTTTCATTTTACAAATGAGAAAACTGAGTCCTTTAATGGTTAACTGACTTGCCCAAGGTCACCCAGACTTGAGTAAATTGACAGAGCCAGGATCCAAACTAGGGGCCTCCGACTTGGTACTTTTACATTATGCTTGAAGTCAGAGAATGACTTATCTAGTGATGCAAGGTGAAGAATATGGAGATTATACAGAAGTGATGATTAAGGCAGTACATATGCACCTATTCAGTATAGGAGTTATCTGATTAAGTAGTTGATTAACGTGTGTACAGACAAAACTTTTTCTTATGAACTGGTATTCTATCATTAAAATCCAAATATGTTTTCTAGTAGGACAATCTTTAAGACCCAAGATAATGTCAGTGAATTTGGTGAAGGTTTGGAAACCAAAGGGTTTATGAGAAAATGCCAATGACTTCTGAAAACCCATGGCAATTTAAACTGTTACCAGAATAGGAAAAAAGTTTTACATACTATTTTCTACTTTTTGCTTGTTGGAGGAGTAGGGAACAAATCAATGAGTTCAACAGTAGTTTGGAGTTGGGATTGGTTTAATTCTTTGGAGAAATTAGAAAAAGAATAGGAATTACTAGAGAAAACAGAATAGCAGAAGTAGATAGGATCAGGAAGACCTAGGCTCCAGTTCAATGTGACATGACCAAGTTAAGCCACTCTTCTTGCTCTCTTGGTGTAAAAATGAAAGGATTAAGAGGGGGGCAGTTAGGTGACTCATGGATTGAGAGCCAGGCCTAGAGACCGAAGGCCAAGGCCCTAGGTTCAAATTTGACCTTAGACACTGCCTAGCTATGTGATTCTGGCCAAGTCACTTAACCCCCATTGCCTTGCCCTTTCTTCTCATTTGCCTTGTAACCAATATAGGTGAATAAGATCCTCAAGCTATCTAAATCTGTAATCCTATTACCTGACTAAATAAATTTAGGAACTGAGTTTTAGTGAAGGGTGAGTTTAATGGAAAGGGTATTGAATTTTAGGAGTCAAGAAACTTGTAGTCCAAGACCTCCTTGGGCTTTAGTTTATCTAGTAAATGAGATAAATAAATAGTAAATAAAAAAATAACCAATCTCTTAAAGACTTTCAAGCTCTGTAAATTATTTGCATGACATCTTACCAGGTCAGTGGGTTGAGCCCAAGATGGCCTTTGTATGATGAATCCTCAATTTCATTCCCCTTTCCTAACCAAATAAAGCAGATTGGTATTGGATTTGAGACTGATGTACAAGATTGAAGAAAGGTCATAGATGTTATACAGAACTTTTCCCTCTTTCGAGTGGTCTGAGAGAATCTTCAGGAAAGTATTTTCTTAAAACTTCTTTTAGAGGTTCTCAAAGATGATGCTGGATATTGTTGAATGTATTTGAAAGTATAGAGGTCATTCTCTGTGACCTTGATTATAAGAGCTGAAGTTTTGTTTTCCTACCTTTGTCCATGGTAGAGAAAGAGTGACTGGGCAGTTTTAACATTGCATAGCTACTGATCTTTGTGTGTAAAATTTTATTTCACCACAGCTGAATTTTAATTTGCAAAAAAACTCTTGACCTTTTGGCACTGGCATAGTAGGACATTGGGAATTGATAATGACACTGAATGTTTTAGAAGTTTCCAGAAAGATAAGATTTATAAGGCCTGTAGAGTAAAGGATGGGTGAGAATTAACTATGCCTTTAGCCATATAGAGTTAAAGGAGGAGGGGGGAACAGTTTTCTAATTCTTTGGAAAAGACTGTTAAATGGACTAAAAGAGGTTTTGCCAATGAACCTGTACTTGGAAGTGGCTGTATGGGGTATCAGGTCTTTTGAAATAAGCTGTCAAAATGTCTAGAAACATTAAGTTGAGGAGCGAGTTTTCTTGAAATATGTTCTCATGCTGAATAATAGGAAGAAAGATATACAGAAGTGATACTTTAGTTGGGTTAAAGTAATAGCTTTTTTAACCCTCATCTTCTACTTTGGAATTAATACTGTGTATTGGTTCCAAGGCAGAAGAGCCGTAAGGACTAGGCAATGGGGGACTGTCTCTGTGCATCGACTTTTCCACTTAAATCTCCTTCACGCACAAGTATCTTTGTGCACATTCATCTATCCTAACCCCGTCCACCCTCTTCAAGCAGTCTTTGGACTCCAAAGCTACATGAGGGTACATCAGTAGATGATAATGCACAAAGACAATTGTCATTCTCCGTCACCGAGAGACTACCACTACCAGGGTCACACAACTAAGAAGTGTCTGAGACCAGATTTGAACCTAGAACCTACTGTCTCTAGGCCTAGTTCTGTATCCACTGAGCCACCCAGCTGCCCCCATCAAATTTTAAAATGAGTGAATTTTCTCATTTGACTCATGCCATATTGGAAAGAGGCATTTCAAAGTCAGCACTGATAGGATAAGGAGAAAAGGTAGGATGAACTGAAAGTGTTAATGAACTTTTAATAATTTGGGTGAGAAAGGAATAATATTAACTAAGTTAAAAGAATTGGTAAGAGAGACTCACTTTGTTAAAGGCGAAAGGGGAGAATTTATTGTGCTTTTTAGGAATCCTAGGAGAATTTATTAAAATTGATTTGGGAGATGATAGAATATGAGATAGAAATATTGTATGTTAAAGCTTCTTATTTTAAAAAAAAAAGTAACTTGTGGTACATCCCCATTCTCATTCCAGCCTTTCTGTTTTCTTTTATATGAATGTAAAATCCTTGTGGACAGGGACTGTCTTTTTGCTTGTATTTGTATTCCTTGCACTTAGCACTTAACATAGTAAGTGCTTAATAAATGATGGTTGACCTGCAATAACATTAAATGTTCTAGAAAACAGGAGGTTTGCATCTGAGAATTCTAGCAGAAAGAGGGGAAGGAAGAAAAGGGAATTAAGTTTGAAGGAAGTAAGGGAGAGAATGCCTAACCCATGTTAAGGTAAGATAAGGAGAAGATCTCTGTTCTGGTAAAGTGGGTTGCAGGCCCTATGAGGAGACAATTCCTTTGTTTATTCATTTAACATGTGTGCTAATCACATTTACTAAATGTTATGGGATGCAGATATATAATGCCTTTCTAGAGCAACTGGAAAGAAATTTCCTTCAGCAACTACACAGCTGGACATAGCGGAGAACTTTGCTGTTGAGATAGATAGATAGATAGATAGATAGATAGATAGATAGATAGATAGATAGATAGATAGATAGATAGATAGATAGATGGTATGTGATTTGCCAGCATTTGGTGATTTGTTTTCTTTTTCCCAGCTTAGCCACCCTGGTAACTTCCTTACCTAGTGCATGCTTTAAGAAAAATTAGTGGATGTTGTTTGAAGTTAATGGGCTGTTCTTGAATTTAATTCACTTATAAACTTTTTGTTGTAATAGGATTTAGACTTTTGTCAAAAAGACCATAAGGTCTTGAAGAGTGAAAAGATAAGGAGATTTTATTTTGTGAGGGGAGACAATAAAGTATACTCCAATACTGAAATTTTAAGGGAATCTATTAGTAAAGCCTTTTAGTGGGAGACTGCTAACAAAAAAAGGAGACAAGCAGTCTTGAGCATGAGAAAGTAGAAAGAATTAGATGATAACTAACTTCCAGGAGAAGAGCTTTGAGTGAGCTGAGCCAGTGAGAGTTAGAAACAAAGGTTGGGATTATCATTCCCAAATGAACATCAAAGATCATCATGGAGAAAATTTTTTTAGTGTAGAGCCCATTGTATGACTTAAATTGCTATTTGGCAGTTACTTGTGGTTTTAGTTGTCTTCAGAATTGTGTACTTCCTGCCCTAAACTGCTGCATTTCTTTACTTTCTAATAGCTGTTACTTGCTACCCCTTTAGAGTGGACGAAGAATTTGTGTTTAATTGCTGTCTATACGGACAAGCCTGAATCATTGTAAGCTCAAAATGAAAGCCAATTTTGAAGATTTGTTTCAGATTTTAGGATTGCATAGGGCAAAAACTGCTTCACAAGACTATACCACTAATTCCAAATAACCTTCTCAAGATTCTTATGATCGATTAATTCTTGAAACTCAAGCTATAGGTTTCAAGTTCAGTCTTTTAGGTGGGTAGAGAACTCACAAAAGTGAATTTTATTGATGAGTTAGTAAATATGTGATTTATAGTTTGGCAAATTTCCATAAAATATTTTGCAACTAAAGGTTGTATTTTTAGGCATGCACAGGCAATTTTAGTTCTTTTGTTCTAAAAAGTTAAATTTTGACAGTGGTGGTTAACAGGGACCATTGTGTTACCAGATTTAGAGTTTATATATCTCAGAAGTTATCTGGACCAATCTCTTCATTTTATGGATGAGATTTAGTTAACAAGGCCAAGTGACAGGGGCAAAGATACAGGTTGTTTAGCATCTTGTCTCAACTCTACTACTTTACAAGTTCTTGTGGTTCCAACTCTATTCAATGAACCTCATGGTCTCCCTGGCAGCAGGGAACCTCTAGTATAGGAAGGAGGCAGAGGTATGGCTTATCTGAAAATAGTCAAGGATTGATTACAATTCTATAATAATAGACATTTTTTAAAGCACTTCAAGGTTTGCTAAGTGTTTTTACAGATAGTATCTGATTTCAGTCTTCCAACAATCCTTTTAATAGGTATTATGATTATCCTCATTTTATAGATGAGGAAACTAAGGTTTTGAGTGGTTAAGTGATTTGCTTATAAGTATTTAAAGGAGAAATAGAAACCTAACCTGTTTTCAAATCCAACATTCTACTCGACATTCTATCAGCTCTTGAATGAATAGTGGCTATTAATAAATAAAATAGCACAGGAAGGGGGGGTGTAATGTTGACTTTTAATTTCCATTTTTGCTATTGTGAGAAAGTAAACTGGTTACTTAAGCAAACATTTCAGTTGATTTCATTGAACTGAATAGCTATATTCTTCAGCTTCCCCCTCTAAAAATATGTATTCATGAGTCTGAAGACTTCATTATTCTGATCAGACATTTACAAGTTATTTTCTCATTAAATAAATTAGGATTTACAGACAAAAGGCTATGGATTTGTAGGCAGTCTGGATTATGATTTGATGGGTGATGAACATTTAAAGGGAAAAGTAGATAGCTTGTACTCCAGTGAAATTCTACTCTGTTCTACCTGTGCTTCTATAAAGTCTGTTCCTTTCCTATTCCCCAGGGATTTGTTCCAAGTAAGAATCCCATCTCTTGTCTTCTAGCTAATTTCTTTCTGATTATAAACATTTATTAAGTTCTCCTTGTATTGAGGGAAACAACATTCCCTTGTTTCTGCCATCCCCTCAAGTTAGTACTATTCCATTTCCCTTCCTTTTTAGGTCCAATTCTCAAATTTGATTTGATTTTTGATGAAAATTTAATACCTATTGTATGCTTACCACTGCACATAAAGTGGTCTATATTGATTACTTCCATTTTTTCCCCCAACAACCCTTCTCTTTTTAGCTCCCTGCCTTCAGAGGCCCTTCTTTTCCCACTTTTGTAAGTTATTGTCAAGAACTCTGAATTTGGAATCAGAAGACTTGATCTCTACTGACTGACTACCAGGATAACTTCTGAGCCTAAATTTCTTCATTTTATAAAAATGGGGAATAATATTGAGTATTATCTTGATCAAATTAAATATAACATATATGCACTTTGTAAATAATAAAAGCTTTATTCAAATGTCAACTATTTCCCAAGTCAACCACCAACTTTTTCTAAAAAGGTTGTGACCATTTTTCCCCTCAGTCTTCATTTCCCTTGCTCTGCTTCTTTGACATTATTGAGTGCTCTCTTGGATTTGCCCAGTGATAGAGTTATGGTTCTTCTACCTTGCTGGCCACTACCTTATACCTTTTCTGCCTCATGCTTCCCTCTTACTACTCCTAAAGTGAAACATACTAACAAGGATTAGTTTCTGGGATTTCTTTTTTAAAATAGTCTTCTCCCTCACCCCCCCCCCCCCCCCCAATAAAGACTTGTCTCACCCTATCCCACCTCTGACCATCAATTGAGAAAGCAAGAAAAAAACAAAACAAAGTCCCACATGTTCCATGCTTGGACCATCTTTTGGACCAGATTTTAATGGCTTTCAGTGGTTCTGCATTATAGCCACATAGCTAGCTTTCTGCATGGGGGTCTCTTTAGAGTTCAGAACAGAATTTCATTCTTACTGCTTGCTGTCTTTCATTATATTCCAAGAACAGAGGGCTTTCCATGGGCCTTAATCCTTACTCTTTGAACAAAGGTAATATATTTAATAAATGCCTCTTGAATCTATCTAACTTTTCCTACCTGTCAAGACTCAATTACAATTTTACTTTCACTGTGGTTTCATGGTGAAGAAGCCATTTCACTCCTTCCCCCCAGAAGGTCCTTTTTTATAACCTATAGCATAATAAAACATGGTGTCCACCCACAACAAAAGGATTCTTTTTTCCTTTCTCATCTCATTTCCACCAAGTTCTTAAGATCTTTTCCTTAATTATGTTTCTTGATTTTCTTTCTTCCCTATCTCAATGCACCAGTTGGCTTTGCCCCAGACTGCTAATTTTCTAACAATTTTTTTGTCTTTAGTCCCATTTCATTCCACTCCTCCATCAATCCTATGCACCAATGCCAGATAGTCTTCTTAAAGCACTGCTTTTATACAGGTCATCTAGCTTCAATGTCATTCTGTTGACTATAGAATAAAGAATAAATTCTTTGGCTTCAGAATTCAAGGCCCTTTACAATATGATCTGTATAAATCTTAAGAGTCAGTAATTCCCCATAGCAAATCATCCATTTTAACTAAATTGTAGTACTGATTGTCTTCCAAACAGATCAGTCCTTCTTTTGCTTCCATGCCCTTTGTTCATACCTGTTCTTCCCTCAAATGACTTCTTCCTTTCACTCAGGCTGTTATGTTCAATTTTTTAAAAAGGTATCTGACCTGGCTCCCTAACAATACTGCAGGCTACTTGAGGACAGGACCTATGTTTCTAGCATCTAGCAGTTTTTTCAGTTAAAATTTGATAAAATTGTTTAATGCTTTTTTACTTATACACCCCTTTTTTGGTAGAATATAATCCCAATTCCCTTGAGTCAGGGAAAACCATTTCGCTTTGTATACTTGTACCCTTAGCACCTAGCACAGTACAGTGGATGCTGAATACTGGTTGATTCCCAGTCACCTCCCTCACCATATGATCTCTTCCTTCTTAAAAAGAGAACGATTAAGCAAAGCCAATAATCTCGCCACTGGATATTGATAATTTGCCTGACTGGCACATAGGAAATGCTTGTTAACTTGACAGCAAAGAAGGGCAGTATGTCCTTTGGAACCAAGAGCAGGATTTTATTCTGAGTTTGGATACTTTTTTAGTGTTTTCATTTGTCATCATGCACAATATTGTACATATTGTTCTCCTGCGCCTGGCACAACATTTTGAATTTAGTTAGGTGCCAGACTCTTTTTAATGATGATAGAAAAGAATTTGAAAATGATGATCTATTAGACAAATCTCATTTTAATATAACAAAATTTGTTTTTTAAAACTAGCACCTCTAAATTTAACAGTGGGCTCCTCCTGGCTGGTCCTAAAATATAAACAGATTGATTAAATAATAAATTTATTGTCATTTCAGTCAGGTCCTACTTTTCCTCATTCTATTTGGGGCTTTCTTGGCTAATATTCTGGAATAGTTTGCCTTTTCTTTTCCAGCTAATTTGCCTAATCTTCCCCAGCTAAAAGTCCTCCAGATGAGGAAACTGAGGCAAACAGGGCTAATTGACTTGTCCAGTGCCATACAGCTTAGTAAGTATCCAAGATTGGATTTGAACTCAGCAAGATGAGTCTTTCTCACTCCAAATCCTGCTTTCTATCCACTGTACCACCTAGCTGCCTTAAATAGTATATATATGTTAGTAAAACTCCTTAACCTTCTCCTTTTTGTCTTTGTATCTTAGTATCTAGCACATTTTATATGCTTATTTTTTTTAACCCATACCTTCTGTCTTATTGGTTCTAAGGCAGAAGAGCAGTAAGGACTAGGCAGTGGGGAGAGGGAGTCAAGTGACTTGTCCAGAGTACACAATTAGGAAATGTCTGAGGCCAGATTTGAACCTAGGACCTCCCATCTCTAGGCCTGGCTCTCAATCCACTGAGCAACCCAGCTGTCCCCTGCTTACCCTTTTTTAATTGAATTGGTACAATGTCCAGGAAATTGAATAAAATTTTCTAGCCTAAATGGGCAGTATATAACTAGAAAGTATTATATATAACTATATATAAAGTATACATAACTGGAAACTATTCCCAGAAGTCTCAATTCAGGTGAACATAAAATGAGTGAACACTCAGATGAAAATGGTGCCTGAACTATATGCCTGCTGAATCAAAACAATTTTGATTGGTTCATTTCTCTTTTTTTTTTTAGTTTGGGGATCCCAGGCTCTCCTTCAGTATACTTGGCTATTAATCTTTCAAGAGAAGATTTTGTTTACATTTTGATTAATAGCCTACATTTTTCACTTAGAGCATGAGTGATGAGAAATTTTTGTAAAGCCTTTCATCACACCCTTTAAGTTAGTATAAAACCTTGCAAACCCTTCCTTTGAGAGATATAGGAATAATACCAAGGTGAT
This sequence comes from Monodelphis domestica, assembly GCF_027887165.1. Taxonomy (NCBI): domain Eukaryota; kingdom Metazoa; phylum Chordata; class Mammalia; order Didelphimorphia; family Didelphidae; genus Monodelphis; species Monodelphis domestica. The sequence continues at coordinate 80,609,280 of NC_077228.1, forward strand.
TCTACTACCTTTTGAAATCTAACCACATTAGGTAAAAATGCTATCTTTTTAAAAAAGAATGAAAAAGAAACTGCTTGGGACATTAAAGAATTTAAAAACAGGAAGTGATGAGTGTCACTGCATGTAAAATTCTATGTAGAATTTGGTATAGTAAACTTAATAGAACCTATATATAACTGAGATAATAAATGGGAAGTGGAGATGTAGGGGGTAGAGACTTGGGAATAGGAAAAGAAAGAATAAATAGCTCACTTTTTTTTATACATATATATGCATACACACAGATATATAGAGAGAATGATTTAGGTTTATAGAACTTAGAAACTGGCCCTGATGCTAGTATTAGGGTGGAAATTTTTTTTCTCTATTTAGATGCAATCTGAAGAAATTACAGTTACCATTCACTCTTACTTTTTGTGGGACCCTCCTTTGAATTTGTCTTTTGGAAGAATAGCCCTTGATTTGTTTATTTTTACTGACTAGAATTTTTCATGAGAATGATGTTTCTCTTCCATTGTTGCCTCTAAAGTGATGTCGTGGAGAAGTCTATCAATAATAATAATGATATCAATCAGTCAACAGTATCTGTTATGTGCCAGGTATTGTAGTAAGCATTGGGGATGCAAAAAAAAAGGACAGAAGACAGTCCTTGCCCTTAAGAACCCACATGGAAACAAATATATACAAAGTGAGTTATATGCAGGTTAAATAGGAAACAGAGGAGAGCTGCTGTTTGTGTAGTGCCAATTCTGTGTGCAGCACTGTGCTACACACACTTTACAACTCACAATTATTATCTCATTTTACCTAGACATCAACACTGAAGGTAGATGCTATTATCATCCCCATTTTACAGTGAGGCAGACAGAGGCTAAGTGACTTGCCCAGGGTCACACAGTTAGTATCTGAGACCTAATTTAAACTCAGGCCTTCCTGGCACTCGGCTCAGCCCTTTGAGCACTGTACCACCATACTGCCTCGATGAAGTGAAGAGAAAGTATCTGTAGCTGGAGCTAGAGAATAGTCTGACAGAGTATGTGACTTATGAACTAAAATCTTTTAGCAGAAATTCTATCTTTGGCCCTGAAAGTTGAATCCAGATTCTGATATAATGAGAGATTTCTGGACCTAGAAGAAGGAAGAGTTCATATTTGGCCTTAAAGATATTTTAATACCTATGTGATTCTGGCAAGTCACTTAATCCTTATTTGCCTCAGTTTTCCTCAACTATGACATGAGGATAATAAAATCAACTCCCAGCTCTGTTATGAGGATCATACAAAATATTTGTAAAAACTCTTAGCGAGTGCCTGACATATAGTAGATAGTGTATAAATACTAATTCCTGTTCTTTCTCCCTCCATAATTTTTCATTTTTTCAACAGTTTATTGCCACATTTTGTTTTTACAGAATGTTCATTTTTAACTATATTCTTCTCCCTTCCCTTCCCAGAGAGCCATGTCTTATAACAGAGTAAAATGAACATTTTATTTGGAGGAGAGGGAATCAATTGGCAGAACTGAGTCTGACAACATATACTATGTTCTATATTCATAGTTTCCAACTCATAAGAGGAACGTTTTCTTGTCTTTGGTGACCAAGCATCATGATTATAACCATACAGCATTATTTTACTTGTCATTTCCATTTCCATTATTGTCATTACATAGATTATTTTCTAGGTTTTATTTACTTGATTTTGTATCAGTTCATATAAGGTCCTGTGCTTTTCTGTATTCTTAATATCTTTTTTTTTTTTAAACCCTTACCTTCCGTCTTGGAGTCAATACTGTGTATTGGCTCCAAGGCAGAAGAGTGGTAAGGGCTAGGCAATGGGGGTCAAGTGACTTGCCCAGGGTCACACAGCTGGGAAGTGTCTGAGGCCAGATTTGAACCTAGGACCTCCCGTCTCTAGGGCTAGCTCTCAATTCACTGAGCTACCCAGCTGCCCCCTGTATTCTTAATATCTTAACATTTGTTATGGCGCAGCAGTATTCCATTTTATTTATGTATCACAATCTCTTTAGCCATTTCCTGATTGAGAGACATCTACTTTGTTTCCAGTTCTTTGCTTCTACAAAAGGTGCTGCCATAAGAATTTTGATATATATGAGATCTTTTATATCTTTGGGTTGTTTATGCTTAGTAATGAAATCTCTGTGAGAGAGGCTTTGTATATTTTAGTCATATTTTTAGTATAATTTCAAATTGTTTTCCAGACCAGCTTTGATCAAATCATAGCTTCACAGTTTTTGTTGCTGTTGTCATTTGTTCAATAAATATTTAAGCTAAGCTATGGACAGAGGTTCTTTTAAATGTTTGGCTCTAAAGACAGGTAATATACCTTCTTAGCTCATCTGAATAATAGGGAAAAGTTACCTGCTACAACCCTCTGAGATTATTAGGATAGCACTTTGGCAATAGAGCAATCTAGTGTAATGGAAAGAGGATTCAAAATATGGAGACCCAAGTTTGAATCACAGCTTCCAATACTTCTAGCAAGTCATATCATTTCTCTGGGCCTCACTTTCTTCATAGGTACATTGGGGATAATAATTACTTGGACTTCTACCTCATAGAGCCATTTTGAGGAAACTGCTCTCTAACACTGGAAAACATGGGAATGTCAGTTATTGTGTTGTGCAGGTCTTTCCACAACCATTCCAGTATTTGCTATTCTCATCTTATTGTCATCTTTCCAAATTTGGTGGACATGAAGTAAAAATTCAAGATTTGCATTTCTCATTAGAAATCAAGACTGTGGTTGTTAGTGGGTTGCCGTTCTTTTGAGAATTTTTCCCTTTCCTTTTACTAACTCATCAGTTAGAGATTAGCTTTTGGTTTTGTGTGTGTGTATGTGTATATATATATACACACACATAAATGTGTATGTATATTTATATGTATATATTTCCATTAGTTTTCTATATATCTTAGAACTCAGAGAAATGATGTAAAGAATTTTTCCCTCAATTGATTAGTACCCTTATTCTGGATGCTTTGATTTCATTCATTCAAAAACTATTTCAACCTCATTTAATCTAAATTACCTGTTTCATTTTTTTCAGGGATCTTCCTTGTTTGATTAAGAAATATCCTAGCTATAAAAGCTTACATGATTCAGTTCTCCTAATTTTTTTTATGGTGTGACCATTAATTTAGGTCACGTCTCCATTTTAAGCTCATTGTGATATTGTGGTATAAGGTGTTGGTCTAAAAGTGATTTATGTCAGAATGCTTTCCAAATTTCCCCAAAGTCATCAGAGAAGATAGAAAAACAGTTGCTAGAAAAACAGTTGCTTTTTTTTATCCAGTACTTAAACATTAAATAAAATGGAATTTAACAAACACTAAATAAAAAAGTAATTTTATACATATAGAACAAAAAAAGTATTGTACATGAAATTCCAGGTGTCTATTATATCCAGATTATTTTTCTTTTAAAATTATGTTATACCTATAGCTTTCAAAACAGTCCTGCATTCTTTCTATTTGTTTCTGTAAAAATTTATTTTTTTTTGCTGTACGGCTTCAGTTCTGATTTTTTGGGGGGAATGTCTTACAGCTGTCCTCATTTAGTTCATATGTTATTTTTAGGTTTTTGTGAAGAAGTAATTTTGACTAACTTTTGGTGAGATGTAGAATGGAGTTACTTCTGTTGTATTATGAGAGCAATAATGGTAATATTGTATTTAAAAACATGAGAAGACAAGTCTGAATTGTATACTCAATTTAATGGCACATTTATTTTCTTTTCCAGCAACTTGTAAACATTAATCTTAGTGCTTTATTAAAATAGAAGATAAGTAACAACTTAAAATTAAGTATGTAGACTGCTTGGAAATTTTGTGCAATTGTTACATCTTTGATTAAAAGCTTAATTTTGTAATTTGATTTTATGGATTTGCAGTTCTCCAATAATCCCTGGTTATTTTAAATAATCATTACTGTCACTAAAGTTTTTTTTAAAAACCCATAGGTGATTACAAAAATTCTTTTGAATAATCGGTAACTTCAGATATGTATTTTTAAAAGGATAGGTTCTTTTTTTTAACAAGCACAACCCATAAGTACTCAATAGGTTGTCCCTTAGTGCTAAGAAATAAAACAGGAAAGAAAAGTGTTAAAGCATATTGTACCAATTTCGTTAATGTTAGAAAATATCTTATTTTAGCTCTATGTTACTTTGCATCATTACATTTCTTCCTATTTGAATAAAGTGGTAGTAGTGTAGTAAAGGCACTAGTAACTCTGGGATTCACAGGATAACTGATAAGGTGCTAGGTAACATTTTAGATTGGGGGGGGGGCTTAATTTAGTATATGTGCTGCCAAAATAAACACTGGAAGATTTAATTAATTTTTTTTGCATTGAATATGGATTTATAGATGTGTTTTATGGTATCATAGTAGTCATGGATATTCCAATAGCCTTCATGAAGAAATTCATCTTTCTGGCTCAGGAGAAGATGCCTTAAGATGAAGACAAAGAAAGAAAAGATAGATAAGTCGTTCACCAGGATTTTATTCATCTCCTGCCTAAAGAATCTTCCAAGTAGTTTAGAGTTGATGTCCTTAATATGGAGTTCTTTGTCTTATTTATTTGTTTATTTAGCTATTTTAGTACAATTAGTTTTCTACATAAATCCTCCGTGTTTTATACATTTTTTTTTTTGGTCTGAGAAGATTTCACCAGATTGACAGAGGGTCTGGGACACAAAAAAATGGGTAAGATCCTCTGGTTTAGAGAATGTGAAGCTTGAGAATAAAAATTAAGGCCTATGCATTGCTATACTTTTCTAGGACAATTGAGTCCATTTGGGAATAGAAGATTAAGAGGCCCATTTACTTAAGCGATATCTCATTTTCAGTATTCTTTACTGCCTGTATGTAAGCATCAAATGACCTTATAATATAATATTTGGCCTGATAGGGAAAACTTAAATGACAGTATTCAGAGCAGCCTTCCTGTGAAAAATTCTTTCAATATCATATTTATATTAATAATTTTTAGCATATATGCTTTCAGGGTCTCATTAAATTCTTACAATTGGTAGGTAAAATAGTTTATAGGTGAAATAAACTTAGACATAACTTGTTCAAGGTGCCAGAACTAGTGCAGAACCAGAACTAGAAACCTGCTTTTCCATTTCATCGTACATCTTTTGATCTGGGAATGTGGAATGTTTTCCATTTTGGAGCTATATATAGTATAAAGTCTGTCATAGGGTGTAAGTCTAATTTGATAATACTGTTTATTTTCAGAGACTCATGGTCTGGAGGAAATTCCTTTTGTTTTTCTATGCCTATTTTTCCCAAGTCTTAATAATATTTGCTATCTGTTTACTTTACAGGAGTAGTTTAACATTTAACTATCTACATTTAACTGTAAAGTTAGTTACAAAACTTTCGCATTGTACTGTACTATCTACTTTCACCATTGATTACCCATAACAATCCTGTGAAACAGGTTGTACAAGGATTATCTATGTTTTACAAACTATTAGGAAACTGTCATAGTATCACAGTTCTTAAGTGGCAAATCCAAGATCAGACAGAACTACTAGCTCCCATCTTCATGGAAGTAAAGTGTTAAGTATAAAGAAGGGTAGTTCTCCAAACAGATTGGGGATTATGAAGCATAAATTAAGATTAAGCCCAGATTTAATTTTTTTAATCAGAGTTTTGCAGGATTATTCTGATGTCAGAATTTTGTAAGAGTGACCTAGGGTTAAGAGAATTATCAGCAGATCACAAGTGTTGATTGAGACTTTCTACTATGCTAAAAAGGCTTCAGGTGTGGGCCAAAGATGTTGACTGCCTGGCTAAACAGCTTATTGCTATATTGGGCTCAGCAACTCTTGAATTGAAGGCTTTGCATCTACTAAATTACAGATAAGTTTTGATCTGTGCCAGTAGGGTTCATATGGATGAGATTACAGGTTTTGAAAGTATAGAGCTGAAAGAGATATGAAAGACCATCCAGTCCAATCTTGTTTTAGCACATGAAGAAACTGATACTTGGGAGGTTGTGACTTATAGCCTGGTAAGCACTAAGGATTCAGATAGAAAAGCAAGACCATACTTGACCTTAAACAACAACAAAGATAAGATCATGGTGGCCAGGGAAGTATGTTTTCATTTAAGAAGTCACAGAGATGATGAATGAGGTTTATAGGATAATCATTTGACTTTTTTTTTTTTTGCCTAGGAGCAATAATAGTAATAAGTTAATTCTTTTTAGAGCAAGAGATAGAAGGAAGTGTCAGAGCATCAAGTATGTAGAAAGGATAGCAAGGAGATGACTGGGATCCTTAGGTGCAAGTGAAGCATTGTGAGGGATAGTTTGGATGTAATGGGCCATGTGCATTGTGTTTGTGCTGGCTCACCATTCAACACCTCAGGACCCCAGAAGGGATCTGTAGAAAACAGCATTAAGACCTTATTGCCAGGAATTGGTTGGGGGTAGATGGCCAGATGGGATCTTAAGTCATTACTTTACCTAGTAAATGGTAAAGCCAGTACTGAAATTGAGATTTTCAGATTTATATTTATATAAATATAGTTAAATTATTAAAACACTATTTTAAAACTTTTTTTTAAGGATTTAGACCTGATAGAATCAAATGAGACAATGTATGTAAAGCTTCCTCAGAGGGGAGAGAGAAGCTTTAAGGTAGGAAGATAGAGAAAGGATAGAAGTTTTAGATACCATGAGGGGGATAATGGAGTCGAAGTAGAGATATGAGGTGGCAGGAATGAGTCTTTATTAATTATCAATGAGCCACAGCCAAGCTCTGATCAAAGGACCCTTCCGAAGGCTTTTACCAGTCCAGAGATCCAGATTCAATACCACACAGGTCGGAGAGATGATAGAGAAAGATTAGGGGCCAGGCTCCAGCAAGGACAGCCATCAGTGTGAGCTGGAAGGGAGGAAGAGCAGAAGAGAGAGAGGCAGAGCTGGCTGAGGCCTATTTAATCTCTTTGATATGCAAATATATACAGTACACAGGGATGATCATCATTGGTTAATGATAAGGTATAGATATGGTTTCTCTTAACCAGGTGAGCACAAAGAAACCTGTGTTCAAGGGTCAAGGGTCAGAGGCTTTCCCAGCCACCTGCAATACTGAGCATGCTCAAGACTGAACATGCTCTCTTCTAAGGCAATCTGTACATACCAACTGTTCCCCTTGCCCATAGCTAGGGGTGGACTGCTACAGTATGTGATGCACTTTGCAACAAGTTTTAAAGTGATAAATGTTAACAATTAGCAGTAATTTATTTGTATGTGTTTTGAGAAAACAATTACAAATCCAAAATACTTTTCTAATCTGTTATCCCTGACAAAGTAGCATAATGATCCTTTTCTGGAAATATGTTTGATTAGGATGATAGAGAATCTAAGACAAAACTACTAGTGAATTTTTCATTGAGAAACTTTGAAAGCCTGGTTTTGTTCACTTTGAGGCAGCTAGTTGGTGTAATGGATAGAATTGTGAGATTGAAGTCAGGAAAATAACCTGAGTTAAAATCCAGTCTCAGAAACTTACAAGTTATGTGAATGTGGACAAATCACTTAAGTTTCTATATGCCTCATGTTCTTCATCTGTAAAATGGAAATAATAACACTTATATCTCAGGCTTGTGAGGATCAAGTGAAATAATTGTGAAACAGCATAGTACCTGGCACTTAGTAAGAACTATTATTTTTCAATGCAGTTATTGCAAAGATTGGAATTAAATATTTTGTGTATCCTAAATCAAAACAAAACTCTGAAGTGACCACTGATAATTTGCACCAGTTAAATTTTTATCTCTGAACTACTGTCTGCTTATTATTTTATTACTTGGCTTTACCAAAACATTTAGTAGAATCTCAGAGGTGTAGAGGACTCTAGAGGTCATTTAATTCCAACCATACATGACCAAAAATCTCATCTACTGCAGCGGCTGGCAAGGAGCCATCCAGCTACTGCTTGAAGACCTTTTGTGAAGGAAAACACTTGCCTTCTGAGGCAACCTTTTCTACTTTTGAACAACTTCAATTTTGTGTTACCTGAGGACTTCCCTCTATAGCTTCAAACAGTAGCCCATAGAGATGAATTATTAATAAGGCTGGTTCTTCATTTATATAACGGCCCTTCAGATACTTGAGGACAGCTATCACATTCTCCCTAAGTCCCCCAAAAGCTAAACAACCCAATTTCCATAATATAGAACCATTCCCTTCACTGTCCTGTTTACCATCCTCTGAGTACACCAGCCCTTTTCTTAAATTTCAAATTCAGTAAACATTTTATTAAACTTCATGCAAAGTATCATGATAAGACTTGGCCATACAAAAACTGAAACAATTTTGCATGCCCTTAAAGAGCTTTTATTCTACAAGGGACATATACCTGTACACCAAAAAGTAAATATAAAGTAAAATTATTGGAAGAAGGAGAGAGACAAACCAGGTGGTAGGGTGGACCAGGAAAGGCTCTATAAGGGTAGGGAGACCTAAGTTATGGTTTGAAGAAAGCTAGGGATTCTTTAAGGCATTGTTGAAGAGGAAACTGCATTGTAGATATGTAGTAACAGTATTGTAGACTTGAGTTAGAACAGGGCAGAATATGGCTGGACTATCCCTTCATTTGTACTCAATATGATAGTTCTATAGTAGATAATTGTTGAAAGGACTAAAAGACCTTAACTCTTTTCATTTGCCTTCAAAACAGATGGTGTTTTCTTGTTCTTGAATCATTAGTTGTTCTTTCTGAAGCCTTATTTGCTTCCTTCTTAGAATGGAGAGTTCCCTCTGAAACCTTACTTATATTCTCCTTTAGACCAGGGAGACTACAACTAGCTACTTTCTCAAATAGATCTGGACATGCCATTTCCCTGTTCAGAACTTTAGTAGCTTTCTATTGGCTTCTAAATAAAATACAAGTTTATTTGCCAGTCAATTAATTGTACTTTACTGACGATGTCCCCTTGCATTTCCAGGCACTTGTGGCCCAGTGGATAAAGTACAGGACCTTGAATCAGGAAGATTTTAAGTTTAGTTCTTAAACACTTACTAGCAGTGAAACTGGGCAGGTCACTTAACCATTGTCAGCCTTAGTTTTCTTTAGTGAGGATAATAATGGTACTTAATCTCAAAGGGTTTTTGTGAGGATCAAATGAAATATTTCATTCAACATATAATAAATATAATAAAGCACCTGACACAATTTCTGACACATAGTAGGTGCTATATGAATATATATATGTATATATATATTCCTTTCTCTTCCTCCAGCATTATCTCATAATTCTCCCTTACTGTCATCCATTCAAACTGAATAACTTTGTACTTTCCCTCTAACACATCTCATGTTTCTCACCTCTATCCTCTTGCTCATTTCTTTTTCCTCTACCTGCAATACCTAAAGAGATTAGTTTTTTCAGAAAGCCTTGTATCTCCTCTACCCCGTATTCTACCAGTTATTAGTGATCTCTTTTGGAGCACCTCACAAAGCAAATAGCTTAAACTTCTCTGCTGTACTTAGTATATATATTTTGATTGTGCTTATTTGGGAAAGCTTCCAGCAAGGTAGAGAAATCCTACAGTAATGCTCTTATCTCTTCATCTCTCCCCATTAAGATTCAGCTCCAATCTCACCTCGTCTGAACCTTTTCATTCTGCTACCTTTTCAATTTGCTGTACATTGTCTTCTGACAATCTGTTGTATGTATGTGGTTCTTTGCCTTTATTTGTGTACCTAGAGCTTTAGCATAATTCCTACTATATATGCTTCCCCACCCCCACCCCCAGTCCTGACCTTCAATCTTAGAATCAATGCTGGGTATTGGTTTTGAGGCAGAAGAGTGATAAAGGCTAGGTAATGGGGGTTAAGTGACTTGCCCAGGGTCACACAGCTGGGAAATTTCTGAGGCTATATTTGAACCCAGGATAATCCCATCTTTAGACCTGGTTCTCAATCCCCTGAGCCATCTAGCTTTGGCCCCAATATATGCTCTTAACAAATGTTAGTTCATTAGCTGCCATGTATATAATGCCTAATTTATGGGGTTGCAAAGTGCTTTTCCTCAGTACAATCTTTGAAGACTGATAGTGAAATTACTGTCCCATCCTACCTACCCACTAGATAGTAAAACTGAGACCCAGGGAGGCAGATGACTAGTTCAGGGTCACACAGTTACTATCAGTTAAGATTTGAATCCAACTCTCCTGATTCCCAGTCCATTGCTTTTTCTCTTCTTGACACTGCTTCTTGAGAGTTTACAGAAAGACATGATTAAGAATTTGCACAGGATAAGAAGGTATGAATGGGTTATAGTCTGCAAAAAGAGGGATCATGTATCTTTTAAAGCATTAACACATCTTTTTGTGGATGTGGGAACTCTCTGAGACCATAAACATGTATATATATTTCATTTGTATGTACTCAGTGTTCCTTATCATAACATCCTCCCCTTTTCTTTATGGCCGTATTAGGTCATTATAACTTAATAGCATTTAGTTTCAATTTTTTGTACAATTACATTGATAATAGTTATAATGCAAAATGTGTTCCAGTTCTACTCTTTCATTCTAAATCCATTCATATTAGTCTTCCCATGCTTCTCATTATTCATTATGTTCATTATTTCTTGTAGCAAAGTGATATTTCATTAAATTGATGTACTACAACCTCTTTAGCCATTCCTCGATTGTTGAACATCTACTTTTGTCTTTAGTTCTTTGCCACTGAAAAGTATGCTATGAATATTTTGATGATTATTGGGCTTTTTGTCTTTGATCTCAGTATCTAAAAACTTTATCGACAAAAATAGGATCTTGACTTAAAAGAGTATCACATTTTATTATATGTTAAATGGTTAAATACACAAAACACTATAGTAGTGACAGTAACCATGGACTTGGACCAATATTGGGTGGAAGAGTACTTTAGGCCTCAGCCACCTCAGGTTTTCCTTTTCCTGTAGAAGTGGGTGTCAAAGATTGCAGCTTGCAGATTTTTGTGAAGTGAAAGGAGAATGAAATTGGGTATAAGCACAAAATTAGTATTATACTTAAATCAACCCTCACCATATCATGGAACAAATGTTACAAGGGAATCACTTTAAAAGACTGATATATATTAATTTAAGGTCGCCAAGGAATTCAGCTATGTAATTCCTAAATGAAAACTCAAGTTTGCAGTCAATCTTTTATGGAGTTTAATTACAATAGGAGGAAGAAAGGAATTAGAGATAGAGAGAGAGAAAAAGGGAGAGAAAGGAATAGGGCTTAAATACCCCTTCTGTTTAGGCTGGGCCAAAAGGCCCAAGCCCTTAGATAGCTGGGGCAAAGAAAGGAGATCAGTCCCTATTACTCATGTGACCAAAATGGAGAAACAGTCTCAGAGGCCCCCACCTTCAGCTTCCTTCAGAGCAAGCTTCTCAGAGTACACTGCCACCACTCCAATCAACTCCTCAACTCCCCCCCCCCCCCCCCCAGTCTTCAGACCCCCCCTGATCTTTAAGGAAACCATCCAAGTTGCCTCCCCTCAGTTCTCACATCTACCAATCACTGTCCATCAATTTCCCTGTGCCAATGGAGGCTCTAGCTTAACCCAGGACCTCCCAGAGGCTTTGCACATGTCTGTTGAAGGTCATATTTTCAAATGATTAAATCTTTGCTCCTTTGCTACAGCCCTTTCTAAATCCTGTTAACCTGAGTAGGGTAGAGATTGGAATAATTAAATTTTGATCTAGGCTGCAGCCCTTACTCAATCCTGTTAGGACTGAATAGGGTGGAGATTGATTCCAAGTATCTCCATTGTATCAATTCTAAAATCAATCATGACTCAAAGAAATTCCTGTTCTATGCTTAAGCATAGGTCAAAGTCCTTTCCATTGTTCAGCAAAAGGTTTCTGTCCTAAAGTAATCTTAAGAAGGGAAGAGAAGGAACCTCCCATGCCAATGGGGTTCCCATTCCAATAGACTATCAGTAAGAAATTTTCCAAGTATGAAATATCCCAATGGTGAAATTTCCAACATTTATAAGTCTAAGGAATTTTGAGGTTTACACAAATTTGAGTATTCAAACAAGTCAAAATGATGATATATACTATGTTTATTGAACACTGGGTTGTTGAGTTTTTTTTTTGTAATTCTACCAATACTAAATAAGTTATTATTTTGTATTATAGTTTGAAATCTTCATTCCTTTATTTTTCTTTGATAATCTAAATCTTTTGTTGTGCCAAACAAAATTTGTTGTCTTGAATAGCACTGTCCAACCTTCATAGTTTAATAGAACACTAAATCTACAAATCAATTTCAGTATCATTTTCATGAATCACTAGTTATTTAAGGTATTCTTAATTTCTTTAAGGAACATTTGTAAATATTCAAGGGTAAACACCCGAGTGTACTTTAAACTTATGCATTTTATATAGACTTTCCCTTTTATTTTCATTATTACTGCTTTTTTCTATTTTTATTACTATATAGAAATACTATGAGATTTTTTGGTAGTTATATTTTGTTACCTACTTTATTGAAACGGTTGTCTCAATTAGTGCCTTTGCTTATTTCCCCTGGATTTCCTAAGTCGTGACTAAGTTATCTACAGTTAGGCATAGTTTTATTCTTTGCCTATCTTTTATGACTGATTTCTTTCTCATTTCTAGAACTTTGTCAAATAAAGGGAAAAGAGGCATCCTTGCTTTACTCTTTTATTTACTGGGAAAACTTCAAGTATTTCCCATTTACATATAATGCCAACTTTTCAGTGTTTGGTACTTTTTTCTCATGAAATATTTCTTTCAGTTCCTTTTTATAATTATTTCCTCTGAATTCTTAGTTATGTTGGCTTACAAAATTATAAAAAGCAATTTCCAATAATTCTCTTATCCTCTGTGTACTGAAATTTATTATTCATTGGTACTTTCACTTATTTTTACATTTCAATGTTCAGACTAACCTTCATGTATTTGATATCTCTACATTATCTCTCACATCTGTCACCACTGTAGTAGAGCTCTCATCACTTCAATAGCCTCCTGCTCTTCCTGCCTCCATTCTTTCTCTGGTCTAATCTGCAGTTTAGATTGGTAATATTGTTTCTCTGATCAGAATTCTCAATGGTTCTCTCTTTCTTCCTGAATGATGTTCATACTCTGCCTAGGATTCTGACCTTTCCCTTCTGGCCATCCTCTTTCCAGCTTTGTTGTGCTGCTTCCCATTAGGCACTTGACACTCCCTATAAACTAACCCACTCTCTCTCCTGTGGATAGCCCTCTAATTCCCAGCTTTTTTGGTTTTTGTTTATGTTTTCTTCTATTCCTGGAAAACATTTATGTTTTTTGTTTAGCAAATGTTTATCCTTTTAAAAAACTTATGACAAGTTCCCTTTTTTCAGTGTCTTCTGATCCTTGTATAACTTTTTGTTTTGTTTTGTTTTGTATCTCCCATGAACCAAAATAAGCTTTTATTTTTATTTTTAGGTCATTTCTGTATGTGCCATTCCCTTTCTCCTAACCCCACCCTACCAGACTGTAAGCACCAAGAGGACAGGGGCCATGTCTTATTTGAAGAATTTTTGTTACCTCAGGACTTTAAGCACAGTTCTTTGCTCATTGACTCATAATTTTTTTTTTAGTTGAATAGCAATCTGTTATAGTGGTATAAATCCATAGTAATATATCTTTTGTTTTTAATTTTTTTAATGAAATTTTCAACCCTCAACAAAATTAAATGTTTCCATATACAGGGGGTGGGGGATAAAAGATTACATGTGAAACCATTAGCCTACCATAGAAAGGTGATTTTTTTTTTTTGAATCTGCATCTTTAACATGTTGATACCAATACTTCCCTCTGCTTGTCTGGGACATGCCTTCAAACTTCTGCTATCTTCTGTGGTATTTTTTATGTATTTAATTGACATTTCTTCTTTTTTTGTTTTACCATGACTAACTGTTATAAAGAATAGAACACCACACCCTAAAATTGCTGAAGAGACCTGAGTTCAAATTCAATCATTGGTACTAATGAGCTGTGTTTACCATTTAGCTTTTGTCTCAGTTCCCTTATCTCAAAAATAGGGATGATGATGATAATAATAATAGCATTTGTTTCTCAGGGTTATCAAATGGCAAAATATTTGTGTTTTCCAAACCTTACAGTGCTATATAAAATGCTAGCTATTAGTAGCTATTACTGTGCCCCTCCTCCCTCCAGTAAGATTTAAATTTGGTTTGCCTGAATATGAGAGTTATAAAAGTGAGATTGTGGTTCCGTTTACGAAATATTGGCCCATAAGTCATAAAAAATTAGCAGCTTTTCTTTTACAATATGGTAGAGATATTGAAAATGGGAAATGTAGGAAGGAGATAGAGCCTTGTCTAGCCTACCACCCTAAGTGCTGCTCTGGTGAAGTTTGGCTCAGCCCCCAGCAGGGGCTCCCTCAAGTCTTGATCTCTACATGGAAGTCCTGGTGGTGTCTTCCAGGAGTCCACCAATTCAAGTCTCTTTCTTCAGTCATTCACTTAGCAAACCACTCCAGAACTCACCCTGAAGAGAGTGTCCCACTGAAGCACCAACTGAGAGAGGATCTTCTCCCCAAAGAACCAAGGAAGTCAAGAGTGAATCTTGTCCTTTGGTCTCGACTTTTATACTCCTCTTTCCATGTCCCTTCTTGTCTCTTTCCCACTTCACAGGAACCAATCACAGCTTCCCAATTTGCCTAGCACTGCCGGGGGTGGGGGTGGGGTGGGGGGGTGCTGCTTTTGTGTCCTTTGGGGGTGTGAACTAGTAAGTGACTTGTGAGCTCTCTTACTTAATGGTTAGCTAGGTACTAAGTAGGGATACTTTAAGTTCTTGATTTGATTAACTAAAAATAGAGGGAGAGTTAATTCTATCTTCACACTCCAAAACAAAACAAAAAACCACACTTCAATTCTTCCTGATATAAAAGCCCTCCTTGCTAAAAAAAAAAAAGCTCAGGAATTTAGGCTTAGTGTTCCCCCAGATCATTGTATTATGCAAAATAAAGAGCAATTAAAACTACAGCACTTAAGGGAAGGGGAAAATGTGATTAGGACAACTTAAATGTTGTCAGTGACACATTGGAAAACAAGATATAAAGACTTAAAAAAGCAGCACAATTTTACATATATTAGATTAAAAATGCATTAAGTGCTACAATAAAGTAATAGGCTATACTAGCCTTGGCTCTTGCTTAGCTTAGACCTAGACTACACAAGCTAGTTGAGAAGGTTCCAAATTTGGACCTCTGGCTAGGTTGGAAGTAGGTAGAGATGGTAACGACCTTGACAAAGGCCTAAAGTTTGCTTATGGAAGTGGGCATTGGAAGAATTATGGCCTGGGGTTATTGTGAAGTAGTACACTTTTCTTCATATTCCCTGGTTTGTTTTTTTGGGTTCATTCATTAATTTATTTTAAGGAAGAGATCATGCCACTGCAAATTGGAAATTAAGAGTTTTACTCAAAATGTTCTTTAATATGTCAGTTGAGTTGGGGAAATGTTCAGTTTTTTGAAACATGGCAGAACTGACTGTAGTTAAGAAAAACATTTATATTATTTGATCATGCTGATACTTTGAAAGACTACTACCCAATGTAGTGGCTGACTGATTCCAGAAGAATAATGACATATGCTTTCCATCTTTTGGTGAAGTGACAGATAGTAGTTATAGAATGAGACACATTTTCAGTTGCAATTGTTAAACAGTTAAGAATATTCATTCATTCATTCATTCATTCATTCATTCATTCATTCATTCATTCATTCATTCTACACCCTTGCCTTTTGTCTTAGAATTGATACAAATGATTCAACTCCAAAGCAGAAGAGTAGTCTGAGCAAGTGACTTGCTCAGGGTCACATAGCTAGGAAATGTCTGAGACTAGATTTAAATTCAAGACCTCCTTCTCCAGGCCTGACTCTACCCATCAAGCTATCTAGGTTCCCTTACTAGTAAAGAATATTCCAGGAGAAGCAGTGTAAAAGGTATTGTCACAAAGACACATAATAAGAAGAGGATATTCATTAGCCATATATCAAGAGCAAGAGTTTAACTTTTGTTTTCCATTGGTACATATACAGGGTCAAGAGATATATATACTAAGGGTTCTGGCATGTTGAGTGGATCCCTTATTGAAGAAATTACAATAGGACAAGAACGAGTCACATAGGATAAGAAATAATGGATTGCTTACAATAATATCTGTTGGCATTTGTTTTGTGCTTTTAAACAAAGTGCTTTACAAATATGATCTCATTTTGTCCTCACAACTCTGGGATGTCAGTACTATTATTATCTCTTTTTTATAGATGAGGGAACTGAAGTAGTCAGAAGTTAAATGATTTGTCCAGGGTCCAATAGCTAGTTTGTATCGGAGGCAGGATTTGAACTTCTGGTCTTGTTGTCTATGTGTACACTTGGATTAGAGTAAATGTATCATTGAGGGCCTAAATCTATGAAATATAGAAACTATCAAAAGTGCTACATCCTTATATGGTAGATTGGTGCTCTATAGAGATGTCTTTGTTATGGTAAATCATTTGTGAAAATTCTATCTTCTAGAATAATTGAGTTGCCTTACAAATCTTGTTTTCTTTTATTTGTACCTCATGCCAAGGCCTGGGAGAGTCAGGTTAACAGGACAAGGAATAAGTCTTTTTCATTCTTTACACATATGTAGTTTAAATACTGGAAGAAAGTTTGGCTGTTAACATTGTGAGTGTTCTAAATCAGTCCAAGACAACATAAAGGGATAAAGGAATATAGAACTATGCATATTGCTGTATGCCTTTCCTTTGGAAGGGACATTCATTTGCATTATCAAAATTTAGATTTGTTTGAGTCAACTTTTATTCATACCTAAAAACTTTTTCAGAATGTTATTTAAATAGTCTTTCTAATAAGGGGTCCACCCAACATGCCAAAAACTTATAAACTAATACAAATTTTTTAGACGACTTTGAAATATTTTATTACATTTTCTTTATTTTTAGATTTTTATTTTATTTTCAGTTCCAGATTCTTTCCTTTACCTACCCTCTCCCCACTCACTTGAACAGGCAAGAAGTAAGAAATCCATCATAAGTGTCATGAAAAACAAATTTCTCCACACACACACACTCTTTTTTCCCCCTTTTTTATTAAACCCTTACCTTCTGTCTTGGAATCAATATGGTATATTGGTAAGGGCTAGGCAATGGGGGTTAAGTGACTTGCCCAGGGTCACACAGCTAGGAAGTATTTGAGGCCAGATCTAAACTCAGAACCTCTAATCTTTAGGCCTGACTCAATGCATTGAGCCACCCAGCTGCACTCTTTCTAAAAAGAAAAACATTGGGAAAAGGAGGAGGAAAAAAATACACTTCAATATTCACTTTGCAGTGCATTCTGATATCCATCAATTCTCTGTCTGGACGGGGCTAGCACTTTTTATCATTCATCTTTCACAGATATAGTGGGTCATTGTATTGATCAATTACAAAATCTTTTACAGTTCATTATGTTTCTAATATTGCTATTTACAAATGGTTCTGCTCAATTTACTTTGCCTTTGTTCTTATTAGTCTTCCTAGTTTTTTCTAAAACCATTCATTTTTCTTTTACAGCACAAGAGTACTCCCATCAATTTCATATGCTTGTTTAGCCATTCTCTATTTGATGGTCATCCCTCAGTTATTTGCCACCTCAAAAAATCTGCCATAAATAATTTTTTTAACCCTTACTTTATGTTTTAGAAACAACTCTTTAAGACAGAAGGACAAAAGTTAGGCTATTGGGATTATTTCCCTTGCCCATTTCCCTTACCCAGGGAAATATCAGGTCAGATTTGAACCCCAGTCCTCTTTGACTACATTCCTGGAGATCTATCCACTGTGCTACCTAGCTGCCCTTCTAAATATTTTTATATAGATGGATCTTCTTCCTTTTTCATTGATTTCATTGGATATAGACCTAGTCTTGATATTGCTGGGTCAAAGTTTAATAACTTTTTAGGTATAGTTCCAATTGTTTTCCAGAATGGTAAGACTAGTTCACAGCTCCATCAGTAAGTGTACCTATTTACCCATTACCCCTTCTAGCTTTTTTTCATTTCCTTTTTCTTCATCTTAACCAATCTCATGAGTATGTTGTAGTACCTTAGAGCTGTTCTAATTTGCACTTCTCCAGTTATTTGTGCTTTAGAGCATTTTTAAAAACCCTTTATCCTTTTAGAATTAATACTAAGTATTGGTTCTAAGGCAAAAGAGCAGAAAGGGCTAGGCAACTGAGATTAAGTAACTTATCCAGGGTCACACAGGAAGTGTCTTAAAAGTCAGATTTGAACCCAGGCCCTTCCAATTCCAGCCTTACTTTTTATCCACTGAACACCCTGCTCCCAGAGCATTTTTCATATGATTATTGATTGCATTGATTTCTTCCTCTGAAAATGTGTTTGACCTCTCTTGACCAGTTATGATTTGTGAACTCTCACAAATTTGGCTTAGTTTTTCTATATATTTGAGAAATGAGATTGCAAATATTTGTTTTCTACTTTTCTTCTAATTTTAGATGGACTGGGTTTTTTTTTTTGTGCAAAAACTTTTTAATTTTATGCAACCACAATTATCCATTTTACCTCTTATGAACCCATCTCTTTTTTGATCATGAACTCTTTATCTACAAATCTGATAGGTAATTTATTCCAGGCTTTACTAAATTGCTTATGATATTACTCTTTATGTCTATATCATTTACCTTTTTTGAGCTTATCTTGGTATATGGTGTGAGATATAGTCTGTATCCAATTTTCTTGGCTATATTTTCAAAAAATCCTTCTAAATATCTTTTATAATATATATTTTTTTATTTTGAAGTTAACCAAAGACATGACTCTTCTCTTTTAAAACTACTCGTTCCAGATCTATTTCAAATTAGGTAAGATTAATGAGAAAGCAATTATTTAAATATATCTAGTCAATTATAAAATGGATTTGAAGTTATTCATTGGAATATCTAAAAAAGACATCTCTTGAATTCCTTATTTCTGCCATACTCTCTTCTTTAATATTAAGATAAATATTAGTCTCTGTTCCCATTATAGTTAAATGGCATGAGACTAAGAATGTAAATAGGTCTAAGAAAGAAGAAACAACATGAATAATTTTCTCCTTTTTTAAAGGTGGTAGTGTAAAGTCCACTATTATCTGGTGGAGTTAAGAGCTATTGTTCTGAACATTTCTCCTACATCTATGTGTATGCATTTTAACCTGGCTTTTATGGTTGCTAAGGTATATTTCATGACATAAGAAAAAAATTTGTGGGACTTAAAAAACAGTTTTTTTGGAGGTTTGTTAGCACTTATGTTGTCTGTTTTGCTCTTGATTTGTAGATGTCATTTTAACTCAATTAACCTCATTGAATGTGAAGTAAAAACTGGATATTTGTAGAACATGAAGAAACAGCATATACTCTTCCACTTTGCCATTATGCATATATCTTATAAATAAAATTGCTAGCTTATAAACAATAATTGTCTCATCTGGTTGCAAAGTATAAATGCCCCCTTTAAAAGATTTACGATGACTAATCAACATCATTAGATATAACAGTATCCAGCAAGACTTAATTTAATAGAATTGTTTTCACATGTACACTTGAAAGTTGCTTTGGCACATGACAAAATTAGTTTTTCTGCAGTAGTATGAGCTTCATTTTTTGCAGCTTGATAATTTATTAAATATAAAGTTTCATTTACCTTTCTGCTTTTTTATTTATCAGCAGAAATAAGTGAGTCAACATTTTCAAAAATCCTTTTTACTTTTAAAAATCAACGGGCTTATTATCAACATAGTTTTCACATTTTGATACTAAATGCTAAGGTTAGAAGAAAAAGTTTTAAACTACTATTTGCAAGTACTCCACAAGTTATGCACTATAGTTGTGGATTTAATATATCTTTCATTATATTCTCTTATTTCATCGTCCACCATCAAACAACTTTGTTATTGTAATGTCCTAATGAATGGCTTTTGGTAACTTTCTTATCACAGTAAACTTGATCTCAATTAATATTTTAATAATGTTTTAATAACATTAACACATTTTCAGCAATCTTTTTTGCTTCCAGTCTCGTTATTCAGTGAACCATTGATAATTTAAAAAAATATTTCTTCAAAATTTTCATTTTAATTTAAATATTCATTAAATACTACACAAGTATTATTAATGTAAATATATATTACTCTAAGTTACTTCGTTTTTACAGTAGACAGGCATCATGATACTCACATCTACTATGTTCTCCTAATAGCGTAACCAAGTTCTGAAAGATAGAACCATTAAACCAATAAAAAATGACCAGCTAGATATAAAATATTTGCTTTTCTACTGATTAAATGGCAAGTGCTGTATTACTGACTCTATATTAAGCAATAACTGTAAAGTTGAGTTGTATATATTACTGCATTTTTAACAAGGTTTATACAGCTAAACAAACTTTTTAAAGGAAAGAATCTCTTAAAATATAATTTCTCTTCTAAAAATGGTAGATTGGCCAAATTTATTTAAAAAAATATTGGAAGTCTTGAAAAATGTTGCTAACCTGCTCATTTGAAATTGGTGGGGAAATTCAGAAGCTACTAAGTGAAAAATGAGAACTCCATAGGGTTTACTTGCAGGATAGTTCAACCATCTCTAAGAAGACAGTATTTCACTCCATCAAAAGTAAAGTGCAAATGAAGCTTAGAAAGATGCAGGATTTTTGGCTCAGGAAGAAAGCAGATTAAGTTCATTTTTATGCTGATAGTCATAATCTAAAGTGCTTCTTTAGTGGTGGGCCAAAAGACCTATGGTACATCTCAGCTACTTTGTGCTCATGAAACTACATTGATCAATCATATAAGGATATGATTCTGGAGAGATAGGTTGAACACTTCCACTTCCATACTGGGGTGTTTTTTTTTGTTTTGTTTTGTTTTGTTTTTTGTGAAACCCTTACCTTCTGTCTTGGAGTCATTACTATGTATTGGTTCCAAGGCAGAAGACTGGTAAGGGCTAGGCAATGGGAAGGGGGGGGGGGTGTCAAGTGACTTGCCCAGGGTCACACAGCTGGGAAGTGTCTGAGGTCAAATTTGAACCTATGACCTCCCATCTCTAGGCCTGACTCAATCCACTGAGCTACCCAGCTGCCCCCATAGTGTTTTTAACAGATCATCATCAACCATTGTTGAAGCCATTGACTGGGTACCTCATATTGAAGTCAATCCCTTTCTAGCCAAACTTCCAACAGAAGGAGGAGGAGTTTTGAAAGCTTTAGTCTCCTCTTGTGTGGCAAAGCACCTGGTGATGACTGCATTCTAGCAGAGATTGATAGGGTAGTGAGTCCACTGCTCATATAAAAGCTGACTGAAATCTGGCTTATATGGTAGATATTGTCCAGTTCTATAAAGGAAAAGTTAATAGGTTGTCCTGTGACAGTCACAAGGAAGTCTCTCTCTTAGTCACTGCTGGCAAGATTCTTGCCAGAGTTCTCTTTAATAGACTGATTCTTCAACTGAAAGATGGATATCTACCCAAGAGCCTAGAGTGGCTTCACTAAGGGCCAAGGAACAGTCAGTGTGGTGTTTGCTGCCTGACAACTCCAGGAGAAATACTAGCAACAGAACAAAGGTCTACACAATGTTCATTGTTCTGACCAAGGCCTTTAGTACTGCAGTCATGAAGATTTATAGAAGATCATTGCAAAATTTGGTCGCCCAAAGAAGTTCATCAGTGTTGTATGCCATTTTCATGACTGGCATGCTTGCATAGGTCCTGGATAATGGATGATGCTCTTACACTTTCCCAGTTACCAATGCAGTGAAGCAGGGCAGTGTACTTTAAGTATGATGTTTTCAGATACCTGCAATAAGAACTGAAATGACATCAAGATCAGTTAATGCACTGATGGTAAATTATTTAACTTGAAAAGTCTATCAACCAAGGCCAAAGTGGAAAGACACTCGATGTGTAACTTTCTGTTTGATGATTGTGCACTCAGTGTAGCATCTGAGACTGTGAAAGCAACAGAATATGGATTGTTTCTTTGCCACTTGCTAATTTTGGCTTACAGCACCAAGAAAACATGTTCTCTGCCAGCCACCACTGCCCCATCCATATGTGGAACTAATGGTTACAACAAATTGGGGGAAATTCTGAATGCTGTGGATAAGTTCACCTCTCTTGGTGGTATATTTTCTAGGGATGTCCACAAAGATGATGTTGATGCATGCATTGCCAGAGCCAGCACAGTGTTTCAGAGATTTTGAAGGAATGTGTGGGAGAAAAGAGTCTACCTAACTGCTGTGCTGACTTTGTTGTATACCTGTCAAACTTGGATAGTATACCAGCAGGAGGCCAGAAAATTGAACCACTTTGATGTGAATTATCTTAGGAAGATTCTGAAGATCACCTGGCAAGATAAGGTACTGAACCCTGATGTCCTTTCTTGAGCTGAACTGCCAAACATTAAGACTTTATTGAAGAATGCAACTCCAGATGACCAGGCTACATTGTTGGAATGCCAAACATATGTTTGTCTAAAATACTATTTTATGGAAAACTCAAAAAGTGAGTGATCACACAGAGGTCAGAAGAATTGATAGAAGGACACTTTGAAGGTCTCTGAAAAACTGAAACATAGAACCATCCAGCATGGCATACCTGCTTCAAAGAAGGTGCTGTACTCTATGAGCAAAGCAGAATTGTAGTAGTATAAAAGAAATGTAAGATGCCCAAATTTAGTGACATCTCCATCTCAAATGTTTATAAGAGCTATTTGTGCCTGACCTGTGGTAGTCTTTTGAGCTCATATTAGTCTTATTAGCTACAGTTGGACACATTGTACACTGACCTTGACATAATGATGTCATTTTGGTCTTTTTTTAGTACAAAAGACATTAACCTACCAATAAAACTACTGGAAGACTGAAAATCTACCAGATAGAAGAATATAAGCAGAGGATAAGTTTAAATAGAAAACAGCTTTAATGTTGCAACAAGGCAAACATAAGGTTCATTTTTGTGATCATTCACAATGGTTTCAAGATATCTTGTGATTCATATGCCCATTGCATGGAAAAGCAAAGATTCTAACATTGATCATGTGATACATAGCTGATAAGATATGATTACAGGATTAATGGGGAAGGGAGCAGCTGCTAACATTTGAGGATATTCATTAAAATGTTAAGCTACTTGCTAGTAGTGATTATTTATTGTTTTTATGTTTGCAAGCTTAGGTTAGTAGTATTTTACATATAGTAGTTGTTTAACAAATATTCAGTGATGTGTTGATACTAACTTTGCAGAGCATAGAAACTAAGACATTTTTTTCTTGATAATTACCACGTTGTCTTTTGTCTCTGGATTTGGGTAGCTTCATGTCTAGAATATATTTCTTTACTTCTTCCTCATAGGATCCATATTATCACATTCCCATTGGTTAGTGCTCTATCCCTTCCCTGGACTAAACACTAGAGTTTGCTCAGAAGCAGTTAATAAATGCTAAATAGAATTGAATAAAATAGGCCATATTTACTACCATTTTTGAAAAACTTTTACCTTCCTGGAATTTATACCAAGTTATCAGTTACACCGTAGAAGAGCAGTAAGGCATTTGGGGTCAAGCCCAGGCACACAGCTAGGAAATGTCAGGTCAGACTTGAACCCATGACCTCCCTTCTCCAAGCCTGGCTCTCTATCCATTGAACCATCTAACTTCCCCCATATAGCCCATTCTAAATTCTTTTTCTACACTTAAGTATTATTTATCTGCTTTTTTTCCCCACAGACCTTTTAGGACTATCACTATTCCATCAAAATTCGTGTTTCTGGTTTCCAGTATATACATACGTTACCTTGAACTTTACACCAAAAAAGAGTGCACAAGGCAACATCAATAATACCAATTTATATGACTCCAATCTACACAAATCAAGGACAAACTCGGCAATATTAATAGGGAATAAGGCCCTAACAATGGAAATTCAACAGTGGAAGAAGTCAGATTCTATTGACAATAGCTTGATATCCAAAATAAACCATTGATTAATATATGTAAGAATGATTGCCATTCCTCAATAGAGAAATTGGTCAAGGGATATGAACAAACAGTTCTCAAAGAATTGCAAAGTTTTCACAACTATTTGCAAATAAAACAACTCTTAAGATTTCACCTCATATCCTGCAAATTGGCAAAAATGACTCCCCCCAAAATGTAAAAGTCAATATTGGAGGGGTTGTTGAGTGATAAACTCACTAATACATTATTGACAGAGCTGTGAAATGATAGATCCATTTTGGAAAGCAGTTTGGAATTTTACAAGGAAAGTGACTAAATCATTCATCCCTTTTGAAGCCTGATTCCGTTATTGTACTTAAATCCCCCAAGGAAGGCACCAATAAAACAAAAGTTTTGATATTTACCAAAATAACTAGAAGCAACATTTTTTTGTCATAACAAGGAAACAAAGTAGAGGTCCATCAATTAGGGAATGATTAAAACAAAATTATGGTGCTTTAATGTAATGGATTATTACTGCACTGGAAGAAATTATGTGCATGATGAATACAGAGAAGCATTAAAATATATACGAGCTGATACAAAGTAAATAGTCAAGTAAACAATAGACATAGCAACTACAACAATGTAAATGGAAAAACACTACCAAAAAGTCAAAAATAAATGTAACAAGTACAACTTAAATGAATAGACAAGAGAGGACATTCCCTAACCCGCCCCTTCATAGAACTGGGAGGTGGTCCACAGGTGTTACACATTGTACATATTTTTTGTACTTTTTCAATGTATTAATCTTTTGTAAAGAAATTTTTTCTCTTAAAAATACCATGAAGAAGAGAAATACTTCGAATAACTGATGCTGTAAGGAACAGAAGTTGATAAAGACTTTAAAAAAAATAAATTTAACAGTGGGCCATTTTCACCATTTCACAATCAACTGAATAAGATAGAAAATATAAGATCCTATTATGATTATTATCAAAAATATATTAAAAAGGCATTTGGAGATTCTGCATTCAAATGTAGCCTCAGACACTTTGTGGGTATGTGACCCTAGGCAGGTCACTTAACTCTAGTTGTCTACCCCTTACTGCTCTTCTGCTGTGGAACCAGTACTTAGTATTAAAAGTCTAAGATGGAAGATGGGTCTTTAAAAAAAGACATTTGAGTCAGCAGTACAACATGCTGCTTGCTATCTAGGTTCTATTCCATAGAGGCATATGCCATCCATACATCAAAATTATTTAAGATTCCTTATTGTGGCATAGTAAAAATTGTCTTGTTTGGCAGCTCTCATAAACATTAAGTAAAAATCAAAGAGAGATGTATTCTCACCAGAGTTTTTACTACTGTCATGAAAGGCCTCATTAAAGGTTTCTCTGTAGGTGATGATGTAAGTCTTCTAGATGTTCCCATTTGTGGACGACATAACATTTTGCTGATTTGATCAAACTTGAGGCATGACACATAAAAAGGTTCTATATTTACCGAAGAGTATGTACCCCTACAGGAAAGGATTGTTTATTGTCTATTTTGCCATTTTACAGAGTTCGAGGTAAAACCTCAGGATTGTTTTAATTTTCATTTCTCTTATTGGCGATCTGGCAGATTTTTTTTCATGGGGATATCAAGACTGTAGTTTTTCTTTTCAAAACTGTTCATGGCCTTTGTGCTTATCTATTGGATAATGGCTATTATTTTTATTAGAGAAATTTGTTACAAAGATCCTCCCCCCCTCCCCATTTGACCACTTCCCTTGTCCTAGATGTATTAATGCTGTCTGCACTGAAAATTTTCAGTTTCAAGTAAAATTAATCTGTTTTATCTCTTGTTCAGTTAAGACTACATCTCTTGCCTATAGATGTGAGAAGCATGTGATCTCTGTCTCTTCAAACTTTTTAATAGCATGAACTTTAACATTAAGGTTACATATCTATTTAGAAAGTATTGTGGTGTGTGATGTAATACGGTACTGATTTAAGTAAGCCTAATTTCTGCTAGACTGCTGAATTTTCAATTTTCCCAGGAGTTTTTATCAAATGGGAAGTTTTCCCCTGGGTAACTCCTGTCTATCTTCTCAGACATTGCCTTATTGAGTTCTGTTGTTTCTGAATCTCCCATATGTAGTCTTCCATTTCTCTACCTCTTTATTCTTTAACTGGATATTGGTTCCAAGGCACAGAAAAGTGATAAGGACTAGGCAATTAAGGGGTTTAATATAGGAAGTGTCTTAGGGTCAGATTTGAACCCAGGGCCCATTGCTAGGCCTGGCTCTTAATCCACTGACCCACCTAATGCCGCGCCCCCCCCCCCCCCCCAGTACTATATCATTTTGATGACTGCTGCTTTATAATATAGTTTGATGTGTGAAAATGTTAGTCCTCCTTTCTCCTTTTTATCAATTCCCTTGATACTTGTTTTTCCATAAGAATGTTATTATTTTATCAAGCTCTAAAGTATCTCCTTGGTAATTTGATTGACATAACATTAAAAGTGTAAAATACTTTTGGTAGTCTTGTCATTTTTATAGTATTGGCCCTGCCTAACCACAACACTGAATATTGTTCCTGCCATCTAAATTGTTCTTGATTTCATTAAAGTTCTTTGTCATTTAATTTATACAAGCATTTTGTGTGCTTAGAGATACTGATCCCCAGACAATATTGTGTGCATTTTGTAATTAGTTTGAATGGGATTTCCCTTTCTAGTGTTTCTTATGTTTTGATACTATATTATATATGCTTGATTTTTGAGAATTATTTTGCAATCTGTAACTTTACTTAAGTTATTGTGTCTCAATTAATATCTTTAGAATTCCCCTCTTGTTTTATTATTATTATTATTGCTAGCATTTCCAGAGCTATATGGGACCTTTCTTTTTCATAACAATTACTGGTATTGCTATGTCAGTGGGACATGGCAAACAGATGCCTCCAAAGAATTTAAGGTGCCACATGGAAAGCATTGGAGAGATGTGTGATGGATATGAGCTGGCTACAACATGTAATACATCCTGTGGTGGATACTATGGTTGGCTGAAAGTGCCAATATAAGCGAACATAGCAGATAGTTGAATCGTTGGATTACAAAATCAGCAGATAAGGGGCATAACTGCATTACCAGCACCACTACTCTTGCATATTGGGGGCCATTATTATTAAAATAAATAAGGGCTTTCTTAAAGGCAGTTGTGATAACTAAACAACTACAACTGAAGAAAGGTTCACATGGTAACATGAATATGGGGACAAAGAGAGATAAGTCATATACTGGGATGGCTTTTCTTTACCCACTTGGCAGGTGATTTGAAACTTCTAAATTTTTTTCTTCTGGAATTTTCTAATACTTTATGGTTGGAGTATCATACCTAACCCATGTGAAATTATAACCAGCAAAAAGATGAAGTGACTGAGAAAACAAAACATTTCATCCTCAGAGCATTTCCATTTATCAAGCAATTCATGCTGAGTTCCTTATTTAGTTTTGAGGAGGACATCTCATATTTAGTCACATCATAGCATTTAATTACAGTTGGGTTGTATATTTTTCTTGTTGGTTGTGAGCATTTCTTGCTTGAATTAATTCAATTCTGTAGTTATGAACTACTATAACACTATTATTAAAGGCACTTAACATATTTTACCTTCTAATTTGATTATTTATGTAGTATTCTGTCTTCTGCTGTTATGACAGTTGGAGCACCTATTTCAGAAGTGCTTTAGTTGTGGTGGGCATTTGATAAATATTTGTTGAAGGAAGGAAGAAAAGACAGGACAAGACAATGCCATATTGGATTGCAAACTCTTTGAGGGCAGATATTGTGGTGTTTTTCATTTTTGTGTATGTGTTGCATTTCGCAAAGCAAGTAAAATAATAATAACTAACGTGTGGTACTTAAAAGTTACAAAGAATTTTTCTTGATTTTTGCAGTCTTAGTTAAATGTTTGTTATTAATTTGGATCCATATGGACTTAAAGATGTAAGAATTCAAGAACCAGAAGGACTTTAAAAATCTTTTTATTTTAAAAATCTTTCATCAAAAACAGCATTGGGAATACATTAGGGTTAGTTTGCATGAAAGAAACCATTTCCCATTTTTTTCCAAGAATTTAAGCATCTCCCTTAGTCATTCTAACTTTAATTTTGTTTTAAATGCTCTTTTTAAAAAAAAATTAGTTGATTTTGAGTAAATCATCTGAGTTATTGTTGCAACTGGCAGTATTCTTACAGGATGCTACTACTGCTACAAGGATCCTGCTGTGTAACATACACCTTTGTGTAAAATTGAAATTATCAAGGTACCAAGAATTCTGGGGGTGGATTAAAATTGCCAGTTAGACTTAGTATCTATTAGAACAGTGCAAAAACTGTGAAATAATGTAACCATAAAGAACAGAAAGAAGAAAAAAAGACTAGCTTTGGTTCCCACCTGCAATCTCTCACTTTTTTCCTCATCACAATTTTAAAATGCTTTTTTTCCCCCTTAAGATTCTTTAATAATTAATTTGAAGGTGGAGAGTTCATTTGTAATGGGAGGAAAAAATCCAGTGTATTAACAAGACCCATTGCTCACACAATGGCAGACATCTGAAGAGCCAGCCATTTAAGCTAATTTAAGTGTGTGTGTGTGTGTGTCTGTGTGTCTGTGTCTGTGTCTGTGTTTGTGTTGATATCTACCTGTCTTGGATAAATGAATGCTGTGTATATGGAAAATTAGAAATTTGTAAGGGAAAGAATTTAGGCTTGATCAAATTTGGGAAGGCACAAAATGCCTAACTTGCTGCAAAAGCGTTTTATTTTTTGTGTGAATTTTTTCTGATACTGTACGACTAAATAATTGATCTTTAAACAACCAGAATTCAAGGTGAACTAAAAGACAATAGAAAGGTGTCTGGTTAGCTCTAAATAGGTTGCATAGCTGAAAGCTGGTGAAAAAAAATGTACATCAGTAACACGTTGACCATAAAAGTAGGTGATATGTAGTATTGTCATGTAGTAAAATTTGGTGAAAATAGATGGAAAAAACAGGTGAAAAGGATCAGAGATAATTATCACTATTAGAATACAAGGAATATCTCCACATTTATTAAATAGGTTCTTTGTGGAGAATTTAGAAAGTTGAAAAAATTACAGTGTGTGTGAAGATGTGCTGCCTTTATGTTCTTCACTGACAAAGCAAGTATTCATGTTGATATTACAGAACTGCTCTAATATGACTTAAACACCCCCCGCCACCTTCTAGTTAAATTGGCCAGGAGTTAGAAGAGTTAAGGGATCATCTATGATCAAGGAAGATTAAACTTGTAAGATTTGATGTAATTTAGATATTACTGAGTATATTTGTATTTAGGGGGATATGAGAGATATAATCTAATGAATGTTTTATGGATTTCTCAAAGCATTTGGTGTTGGCCAAAATAAAGGATGAGTAATGGTTAAGTTCCTTTGAAATTCAGAAAGCCACTTATTTGAATGTTGACACTTATGCATTAATGATTATTAGTACAAGCATTTAGCACATAAAAAGGAAATGTTTATTGACATTAAATATAACTGAAACATTTGATGTATTTTTTATGTAGAGGTCGTGTGTACACATGCATGTGGTTCGTGCTCAAATAAGTCTGCGATCACATTGATTTAGGAGTTTCCTCTAACAATGCGGATCACTGTGTCCATGCTTGATCATCCTCTGTGCCTCTGGCCTTGGCCTAAGTTTGCCACAGGAATCATACCCAGCCTATTGGGAACGTCCTTCTCATTATTCTATCATTGTGAATGTACTAGTACAAAATTTCTTAACAATGTCTTCTTATTTGAAGTTCCTCATTGGTTATATGTTGCCAACTGTTCACCCCCAACATTTGCTCACCCCTCCATTGTCATCTGTTAAGTATTCATTTTTAATTCTTTAGTGATCATTATATTCTGTGTTATACTTCCTTCAATTCTTTGACCCACTACTTGTTCATCTATACTTTTCCATCTTGCACATACATACTACTTTCAAAACTTTTAGGCATTTCATCTAAATATTTGTCATAAACTGTACAGTTCATCTTGGGAAATGCAGTAATCTCAACATTCATCATTTACCTGGTCTTTCTTGTGTGATACTTAGGTTAAACTCTTGAGTGGTTTACAGATCTTTTCCAGGAAGTTCTGCAATGTTCTGGACTTTGATGCAATCAGCACAATGTCATCTGCAAATATGAGCATCTGGAGGACTTCACCATCCCCAGAGAAACCCTATTCAACTTGGACTCTATGTTGCAAACCCTCCACTATGGTGGTGAACAACTTTGGTGAGCACACATCTTCCTGTTTTATGCCTCACCTGATATTTATGATCAGAGGACTGTTGAATAGGGTTGTTGTTTTTTCTTTTCTTTTTCTTTTTGTTTTTTTGTTTTGTTTCTTTTTTTGTTACGTCCTTCAAGGATCTTGAATGATTTTGATTTGTGGATGGTACTTTGTTGGGAAAAGGGCCTATAAGGCAATAATTTCTTTTACTGAATCAAATGCTTTTTAAAAAATAATCAACAGTAAAGAAGATGAGTTCTTAGTCTTGTGTCATCAAGTAAATAACAAAATAAGACATGATCAGTTGCTTAATATCACCTGAATGTTTGATGCTTCAATTCCTACATAGTTGACTCTATATAAATGGAACACTATGTTTATAGGCTTGTTGATTTCTTACTAGCCAACTATTTTTTGTAAGGATAAAGTCTGATTTTTTTCTATTTGTTTTTCCAATTTCATCCTTAAATGCCCTTGGGATAACTTTGTTTAGTTGGATGTTTTGCCAAACTTTCTAAAAACTGGTTTTATCTTCCCCTGCTTCTCTCTGCTTTATGAGATGATATAGTTTATATCAGTCCATCATTCTTCTTCATAAAAATTTTCAAGTAAGTGTATATTGTAAATCATTGTTGCCCTTGGTTGTCACCTTTTTTTTACTTGGAAATCAAATGTTTGCTGACTAAAGCCGTTCCTGGGTTCTTTTGCTCTTGTAACAAATTTACAGAGGTTAAATTGGTGTATAAAATTATTATTCAGGTGGGTCATCTGATATTCATTTCCCTTTTCTCATTGTTATTTGGGTATTTAAATAATTCAAGGATAAGTTGTTTCACTGATATATCCTTCTTGCTTTTTTACTAATTATAATCTTTACCTTGGAAATTCACCTGTCTGACAGCACATAAACTGTTCAGGGATAAGTCCCACATCAATTACAAGTTTTTTCCTGCCCATATGGTTTGTTTGTTTATTTATTTATTTGGTGCTCATCTTGTTGTTCAAAGCTTAACAATTCCTTTCTCAAAGAGTGTTGATTATAAGGGTGTGAGAATTCTTTCTAGTCTGCAAGTTTTGACTTTTCTCATCCCTTTTTCTCAAACCATTTCCCATATAGTTCTTCTTGTCCTCAAGTTTTTCAGCCTAAAGTTTTATTGAAATCACCAAGTAACAAGAGTGTATGATGAGTGTATGATTAGCAACTCATCCTTACATTCAGGTACAACTCTTTTTTTTTTCCCTGTCTAGTTTTGCATACAGGAAGAATGCCAAGCTCAGTATTCTATCCATTACACTACCCATAGCTGCCCTATTCTTGAGAATATATATGCTAATGTATGCTTTTCCATAGATGCTAGATGTGATAAGGTAGAAGATGGGTAGACTATTCTCTAGTACCTGGACTTTTATTCATCCTTCATTTTGAGAAAGATTAATGAAATCTCAAGGTGATACCTTGACTGGTGGGTGAAATGGATTTAAGTAAAGAAGAGTTGCACAAAGCCAGCCTGACTCTCTTCCAGAGTCATCAAAGTTCAATGGCAAGACAAAAGTCAAGACAGCCGGTAATAGTTCAGGATGTGGTGGATG
Organism: Monodelphis domestica; assembly: GCF_027887165.1. NCBI lineage: Eukaryota > Metazoa > Chordata > Mammalia > Didelphimorphia > Didelphidae > Monodelphis > Monodelphis domestica. Next base: position 80,641,239 of record NC_077228.1, read on the forward strand.
GATGACCTTGGCTTCTTTGATGCCTGAACAATTTCTGAGGGCTCCATAATACCTGCTTTTGCTGCTTTAATGACTGTTGGAAAAAAATTCTTCTCACCTTCCTCCGGGGCAAGTCTTCAAGTACTTTGGCTAGATATCCCCCTAACTCCCTGATTGGTTTGAGACTTGTCAGTTATTCTCAATCATCTGCTGAGAGGGTCTACCGGAGGGTGGCTGTTGTGCATGCTTATGCTTTTTGGAGTCACATGGAGTGAGACCTGGGTGATAAAGGTGATAAAGGGCTTAGCAAGCCTTCATAGCAGAGGTGCTAGTACTCCTAACGAGAATACCCAATACTCAACCCACCCTGACCCCAAGAGAGTCAGAAGACCTAAATTCAAATTTGACTCCAAAAACTGGGCAAGTCATTTAACTTTTCTTTGCCTCAGCTTCCTCAACTGTAAATTGGGGATAATATCTATCTCCCAGGGTTGTTTCAAAGATTAAGCGAAGCCTCCTGATTGAGGTATTCCTGAAGGAATTAATATGCCCAAGGCCAGATTTAAACTCAATAAGATGAATCTTTCTGAATTTCAGGCATTGTGCTCTGTCTACTTTGCCACATAGCCATCCTGCTAAGTGCTTTACATTTACATATTATTTGATTTCTTAAAATAACTTTGGGAGGGAGGTATGCTGTTCTACTCATTTTACAGTTGAGGAAACTGAGGCAGACAAATTAGTGATTTGCCCAGTCACACAACTGACTCAGTGCCTCAAGTCTTCCTGGCATCAGGCCCAGAGCGCTCTATACACTGAACCACCTAGCTCCCTCTAATTATTAGTGATTTAGAGAAGATTTTATTATGGTTATTGATAACTTAGGATTTTTTTCTTTTGAAAATTGCCCTTTCATATCTTTGACCCTATCATTTGGAAAATAGCTCTTTATATTGAAGTAATTTTCCTGTGTCTTATAGCAGAGGAACATGAAAAATACTTTTTTCTCATTTACTTCTCTTCTAATTTTAGCTGCCTTGGTTTTATTTGTACAAAATCACATTCATTTTCAGTTGTTGTTATGGTATGTTATGTTATGTTATGTTATGTTATGTTCTTTTGCATATACATTACAGTAGTCATTGCTTTCCTGACTGTACTTAATTTCACGTTGCACCAATTCACACAAGTTTTTCCATCGTTGAATTAATCATATTTGTCATTTCTTACAACAAAGGAATATTTCATTACATTCATATAACATAGTTTGCCTATCCATTTTATAATTGATGAGCATCTGCTTTGTTTCAAGTTTTTTGCTACCATAGAAGTGCTACTGTAATTATTTTGTATGGACTCCTCTCCCTCTTTTTTTGGTCATTGTACTCCTTGAGGTGGTATATATTTAGCAATGGAATATATCAAACTAAAGGGTGTGGACGTTTTAATCTCGGCATCATTTCAAGTTTCTTTCTAGGATAGTAGTACCATTCATAGCTCCATCAACAATATATTAACTTCCAATGATGAAGTATGTAACCCACTCCTAACAGAAGTAAAAGACTTAGAGTACAGAGGGAAAATAATTTCCAAATAAGAGGATCAAGGAAGGAGTCATTTTTTAAAATGATCAAAAACAAAGTAATATTTTTCTTCTCAGCTTGATCACTTCTCATCTCTGAAAATTGTGTTGTCATTAAATAGCTTAACTTTAGCCATAGGTGTGTAGATTTCTACCCTAGGTCAACATTTCTTGGAACAGACCCATAATTGCTTGATACCACTATATGCTTTGTCAAGAAGTTTCAAAAGTTGATATAGTGATGCTCATCCCCAACTTAAGAAAAGTTTTAGAAGCATTTATTACTCATTTCCATTGCTGCCCTTCCCCCAAATTGAACACATATGTATGGTCCAGTAAAATGAATTCTCTCATTGGCCATGTACAAAAGTACATGTCACATTCTGCATGTAAAAGTTGAATATATCATCTCTTTGGCAGGAAGAGGATGGCGTGATTTACTTCAGCTCTTTGATTTCATGAGAGTTCTAAAGTCTTTTTGGGGTTTCCCCCCCCTCTGTAATGTTGTAAAAATTGTTCCTTGTCACTTTACTCTATCCATTCATAGAGGTCTTTCTAGTTTCCTTTTGGTCTAGCAGGAAATATTAAGTTCTGACTATATGCCAGCTGCTATGCTAAGGGCCAGGAATGGAGATAAGAAAAAGACAGTCCCTGCCTTTCTGAAGTTTACTCTCTAATGGGGGAAGATAACACAAAAAGGGAACTAAAAAGCTTGGAGAAGGGGAAGCTGAGTAAGAAGGTGTCTGATGAAAAATAATGAATTGCTGACCTGAAAGCTCCCTTTAAGTGCAGGCTTTGGAAAAGAGTTTTTTGTTCTGTACCCTACTCAGAATAATACCCTACTTCACAGTATTAAAGGTATTGAAGAAGTATGAGGTGCACAAGGTTGCTGATGGGTTTCCTTGGGAACATGATTGGGAAAGTCACGTTCAAGGAATAAGGTTAGTGAGAAATGATTTCAGGAAATACCTTTCATCATTTTTTAATGGCAAATTGTAGTCCTTCATATTCATTTTACTATTTGTTTAGTCATCCCCCAACTGATGAGCATTCCCTTAGTTTCCAGTCTTTGATGTCCTCAAAAAAGGACTATGAATATTTTCGACCTAATATTTGGTTTAAAGGGTTTGTACAGTTTTAGTAACTTTTTTTTTTTTAAACAAAATTCTGAAATTTTTACCAGAATGCATAGGTCCACCAACAGTACACAAGGGGATACTGTTTTTCCACAGTCTCTCTGACATTTGTCATTTTCCTCTTAGTGACATAAAACCTTTTCAGGCACCTCCTACACACACACAAACAAGTTTTTTTTAACTTATTTAATTTAAAAAAAAAAACTATATTTTTATAATATTTAGGTAATTTGATCAAATGTTGCATTGCTCATATTTACTGACAAAAGGCCTTTATAAATTTTATATCTGCAACTTTTAGAATCATTAACTATAATAATGGCATTGTTTTGAATGGAATTGTTCTCCGAATATGTCACTGATTTTTTTCAGTCCTGTCGGACACTTTGTACCCCATTTGAGATTTTCTTGGCAAAGACAATGGATTGGTTTGCCATTTCCTTCTTCAGTTCATTTGACATCTGACGAAATTGAAGCAAATAGGGCTAAGTAACTTGCCTAGTGTCATACAGCTAGTAAATGTCTGAACTGGATTTGGACTTGGATCTTCTTATCCCCAAACCTAGTGCTCTTATCTGCAGTACCACCTAGCTGCCCTTGAAATCAATTCTTTCCCAAGAATTCTTATTAAAATTGATATTTTGACTTTAAAAAGACCAGTAATAAAATTTGTTTCTTTTTGATACGCTAGAGAATTATTGATTTATTGGTAACCAAAACAGAGTACATAACAAGCATTTCATTTATATATCTTAGTACAAGTTTTTGCCTGTGAAGCATGCAACATTGCCACATTAATCAGAAGGGACCAATCTTTAATGTTGTACTTTTAGACTACAGTTGTTTTTCCACATGCTATTTTTATTTTCATTGAAATATTCTCTTTGATATGTTAAAATCGTACATTTTCCCCACTGTCAGCTATATCTTTTAACTTTATCCACAAGCAGTACAAAAGAAGAAACTGTTAGTGTCTCAATAGATTGATCAAAAAGTTCTTTAGACTCATGGGCAATTCTCCCTCCCACTGTGTTAATCAAAAGTGGAACCATTAGAAATTGCTTTGCAGGTGTTTCAACTATCAATAGCTACAGTTACACCATTGTTTCTCATTAAATTCGATGTTTTACTTTGAGCAATTATGTGAGCAGTTTTATGATGAAAGCAGTTCTTTAGGTAACGGCAGTATGTATGTAGCCTTTGATACTATCGACCACTCTTTTCTCCTAGATGGCTCCTGTCTCTGAGTAATAGTCCTGCTTTCTCCTGGTTGACCTACTGCAGATGCTTTTCTTACTTATCCTCCTTTGTTCTCTCATCATACTTTAGCGCACCAAACTAGTTATTTCCTAAAGTTTTGTCCTAGCAATTTTATCTCTACATTTTTTTCTTTGAAACTTCTTAAGTTCCTCTGGGCTTAACCAATCATCTTTGTGCAGAATGTTCCCTGATGTACAAAGTGTCCCTAAAGTGTTAGCACAGTTTTTAAGAAAACTACACTCTACTCAGTCACTGTATGGGCCTGTCTTCAGTTTCTCCCCTGAGCTTCAGACTTGCATTACCAGTTGTCTATTGGACATTACAAACTGAATATCTTAGAAACGTCTCAAAATTCATCATGACCAAAACTGAGCTTGTTTTTGCTGCAAAATTTTCCACTTTTCCAGACCTTTCAGTTGCTATCAAAGGCACCAACACCCTCCCATTGCCTCAAGTGTATGATCTTGCTATTTCTGCCTTTAGAACATCTCTCCCTAGTCTCTTATATCTAATCACATAACCCACTGTTGTTACCCAAGTTCAGGTTCTCATCACCTCCCACAAAAAGGCTTCTAACCTGTTTTCTTGCCTCAGGTCTCTCCCTACTCCAGTTTGTCCATTTCATGCACACTACCAAAGTCATCTTCCATAAAACAAAGATGCCATTTTGACAATCAACTCCAAAGACTTCTCTTTACTTTGAACATAAAACATAAATTCTCTTTAGCTTTTAGAGGTCTACAAACAATCTTCCCTCAATCTATCATTCTAGCCTCATTGGATATTTACAATGCTTCATGACACTCCATCTCCTGTCTCTGGGCCTTAGCAAAGGCTTTACTTTTTTCTGAAATCTATCCCTTTCTTACCTTTGCTTCAGAGAGTCCATCTCTTTAAAACACAGTTAGAAGCACCATCTTGAGCATGAAATCTTTGTTGTTATGCCCCAACCCGTGTCAGCTAGTGCTCACCCTTCCAAATTTCCTTTTATGTAACTACTTTGCATATATTTATAACATTGTGTTTGTGTGTGTGTGCGCGTGCGTAAAGTTGTTGGATTTTCCATTCCATTCAAATATAAGGTCCTTTTGAATGTTCTTCCTTTAATTTTTTTGTATTTACGTCCAATACAAAATAACTTGGCTATTTTGTGAGCTTAGGTTGACTGATGGCAACAATGGCAGGCCCTGCCCAGTTCAAGATTTGACATGTTTTGGCTCAAATTTGAATTGGCAAATTTCATAGCAAATCATCTCTATGTTGCATTTCCTGTAAGATAGAACAAATAACAACTAACATTTATATAGCATCTATTACATGCCAAATGTTTTGCTTAGCACTTTACAAATATTATCTGATTTGATCCTCCCAATAACTTTGGGAGGTAGGTCCCATTATTATCCCCACGTTTACTGTTATGAAAACTGAGGCAAACATGAAATGACTTGCCCATGGGCACAGAACTAAAAAGTAAGTGTCTGAGGCTTGATTTGAAACTCAAGTCTTCCTGAATTGACTCCAAATCCAGATCTCTGTACACTCTTGTCACCTAGCACATTCACATTAAGTAAATGAAAGATAAAGCATTAAGTGCTTTCTAGGTGCTGCAAAGCACTATGTTAAGTGTTTGAATTACAAATAGGAAAGTGAGATAATCCTTCCTTCTTCTGGAAGTGCCAAAACCAATGAGAGAGGCAAACACAGATAGATAGGCAGGTTCAGCTACTGCACCAGGGCAGGTGATGAAGCTTGAAATCAGAGGGCAAGTAGATGTAGAACTCAGTTTGTTTGGAATATAAAGATATATTCAAATAATGCATAAATTGCCTTTTTATTGTCATTTTGATATTTGTGCAAAGGACTTGGATGGTGAGAACTGTTTTCAGTGTTTTCAGTATTTCTTGTGGCTTCTAAGAAAGGGGCAGGGTCTGAAGCAGTGGCAGAGGTAGTCGGCCAGCTTTCTTTACAGGTTGCTTGCTACCTTATTTTGTTAATTACTAAAATAATATTTTGTCAATAATCTGGCTTTTATTGGTTTAAATTTTGTTTTCATAGTGGGGAAATAGAGTTGTTTTTGCAGGAATTATAGTTATCCAGTAATTTTGTCATTGCTTCTTACCCTTCAAAAAAGGTTTTTTACCCCCAGTTAGGAAAGCTTTTGCTTATGTCATTTAGCTGAACTTAGTTTTCTCTATGTTGATCAGTTCTGGATTCTAACTTATGTTTTTTTTCTCTTTTGCAGGCAGGCAGAAGTCCTGAAGGCTGACATGACAGGTAATTGCCTTGTCTTTATTTTATCCTCTTTAGTATCCTCTTTCTTTGGTTATTGATAAGAAATGTTTAATTATCTTCTTCAAAAGTGAAACATAACTTACTGTTTGTTAAATGTTTAGTTTCTTTTTCAACTTAAGACATAGATAGTCTAATCCATGTTGAGGCGTATGTAAAAAAATAATATACTCTTATATACTTAGAAAGTAGTTCTTTTGCTAGTTATCTAGCTTAAAGAAAGGAAATTTAATCAGAAATAAGAAAGAAGTGTCCTTCTCTCTGAATAAGAAAGAAGTGTCCTTCTCTCTGGCATGCCTTTCAAACTTCCCTAAATAATAACTGGAGTCTAGTAAAGTTACTGCACTAAGAAGCCTACATTCCATTATTGTGAGGAAAAGCATGACAACACTGTTGTATAAAGTATCTGGGGAGGGGGGGAATAGAAAAATGACTATTGTTCCCAGCTTTTATAGAAGTCCGTGTAAATAACATCCCATCCATGAAAGAATGTAAAAACTATGATTTTCAGTTATACCTTTGCAGATTTTTCATCATAAAGGAAATAGACTGCTAAAATGTCTTTTCTTCAGTTTTTAAAGAGCTGGTGATATTCAAACAGAAAGGTTAAAAGTTAACTCTGATCATTATTATGACATCACAGTGCTCTCTATTGCTAACATTTATAATCTTTATTTTAGAGCAAAGCCAGTACACAGAGAAACATTTAGATATATACTGGCAAATGTACTTGAGCAGGTTTATGATTTTGTTGATTTGAGCACCTCCTCCAATAGAGAAAATCACAACCCCAGATCTAGGCTTTCTTGTCATCTACAATTCTATTCCTTCCAACAAGATTCACCCAGCATGCTGAGAGTTTCTTCTAGACTTGGAAATTATTTGAATATCTAAGCTGGCCACTTCCTGACAGCTCCTCTCTTTGGCTACATTCAATTCAGTGAGCAATTATTAAATTCCTTTTCTGTACAGGACTTTGTGCTAGGGATATAAAAATCCAAACAGTCTTTACCCTCCCAGAACTTACCTTTCACTGGGAGAACAGAACATCTATGTAGATAAATAAATACAAAATATACACATATAATATAGCATAATTTATAGAGACAGACCGACACTGAGGATTTCAAGAGGTAAAGATAAAGTTCCAAATTGTGGAGTGCCACATGTCAGGCACCAATTACATGGTTGCATACTTGGAAGAGCTAACAGGCCATTTTAATTAGAACAGAGAAGAGGAATCAGAAATAAAGCAAAAAAAATGATAGATTGGGGGTGAGGACAGAGCCTTAAATGCCAGATTGAGGATTTTGTTTTTGTATTTTGTCCCTAAGACATTAATCTCATTTTTTCCTTCATTTAGTAGAGATTTACATAGTCTGATCTGTTTTCAGAGTATCAATTTGGCAAATGTGTAACCAGTTTAATCTTCTTTTTTCTGATCAGAAATCTCTGAAAATATCCTTTTGAGTGACTCACAACTTCAATTCTTCAGAGACTTTATATATTGTGACATTCAGTTATATAGTTTCACTGGAAGAATGATGATGATAAGTCTTTAAACTTTAAAGTTTCAGATCATTAGAAGAACTCTGCAGATTTCCAAAGGCAGTATGGCCTGACCTGTATGCCTTTAATTCTGGGCCCATTATTTGTTCATCTGCAGTGTTTCTCCAAGATGCAGGCACTGAAGGATCACCACTATAGGTTGGCCCAGGTTGTCAATCTAGTTGTGCAATAAGTATTCTTTTGCTGCCTACTTTTTCCTGTTGGACAGTTAGGCTGAACTCATTGATTGGAGTATTTATAGATTTTATTTAACAGGCTTTTCAGTGGTCTGGGGCTTGATGCAGTCAACCACAACCCGGGTATCTGGAGGACCTTACTAACTATAGGGAATCCCTCTTCAATTTTAACTCTGCATTCATACAGTGGCAAATATCATCATGCCTTGTTTGGATTTAATTCTATTACATCTTTAAGGGAATCTTGTAATATGTTCTTGAGACACCTTTGCAATGCCAGATCCAATTTTTATTTTTAAGACAAACTTTTATTGATGTCTTTCATATTTTTACATCACCAAAATTTCCCCCATTATCTTTCTCCTTCCCTAGAAAGCCATCTTATATAATAAATAAAATGTGATCAATATGAAAGTCTGAAAATGTGTGTAGTGTGTCATACTCATAGACCTCTCCCACCTTGCAAAGATGTGAGATGGCATGGTATGTATCCTCATATCTCTTTGGAGCCATTTTGCAACATTCATTGTACATGTAGTGGGGAGAAGAGGGCTCTTTCCAATTACATCATTTTACTCAGTTTGTGTACTTTCTTGGCTCCGCTTATTCCTTCATCAGTTATGTAAGTCTTTTCCATATTTCTCTGAATTCATCATTTATTGTTTCTTACAGTATCACCAATGGGTGGTCATTTACTTTGTTTCTTCTAATTCTTTGCTTTCACAGATGTACCCCACCCCCCTTTTTAAACTAATCTCCAGTCAATATGTATCTACTTTGTTATTAATTCTTTGCTATCATAAAAAGTGCTACTATAAATATTTTTGTATGTTTGGGAACTTTATTAATGACTCAGTAAGTGGAACTCTGGATCAAAGGGTATAGATATATAGTTACTTTAATTTGCATAGTTTCAAATGGCTTTCCAGAATAGTTGTATTAAATCACAGATCCACCAATAGTACACCAGTGTGCCTATCTAACCAAAGCCCTCTTAACATTTATCATTTACATCTTTTATCATCTTTGTCAATCTTTACAGGGTATGAGTAAACCCTTAATATTTTGATTTGCATTTCTCTTACTATTAGTAGTTTGCACCCTTCTTATGGGTGTTAATAATTTACAGCTTTTTTTTTTTGAGAACTTCATATTCTTTGACCATTTATCTATTGGGGAATGGCTTTCGGAGTGTGTATTTATGTCTGCATGTATGTTTATACAAATATGCATAACATATGTTAATGTTTTACATATATCTGGGATGACAAATCCTTATTGGAGAAATTTGAGCCAGACTTTCCCCCCTTCATTTGATTTAATCAGGTTTATTAATTTTGTGGGTACCAAAGTTCTTTTTAATTTCATGGAACCAGTTATCTCTTTTGTCTTTTGTAATTGCTCCTATCCTTTATTTGGTTAAGAATATATCTATAACATTTGCTTCTATTCTAATTTTCAGTGTTAAGATTTTTAATATTAAGGTCACATCCACTTGGAATGTATTGTAGAATATGCTGCAAAGTGCTAGTCTAAGCCTAATTTCTGCCATACTGCTCTACAGTTTTTCCAGTAATTTTCATGAACTAGGGAATCCTTTCTCATTTATTTTCTAACACTGGGCTATTGAGTTCCATTATTGGATAGTAAACATTTATTAAGAAAGAACCTAATAGAGGGTCAGCTGGGTGGCTCAGTGGACTGAAAGTCAGGTCAATTGGCCTGAATTCAATTCTGAATCAAATCTGGCCTCAGACACTAGCTTTGTGAGCATGGGCAAGTTACTTAACCCTCATTACTTAGCCATACCTTACTCTTCTGCCTTGAAATCAATATAGAGTAATGATGTACCTGATATAACTGGCATTGTTTTAAGTGCTGGGGATACAAAAAAGAACTATAAACTATGCTGGAGTATTCCAAAAGAGTGCTTCTGGGGCTGGCTTGGTTGCCCTCAAGTGAGGTTTTGGCATAGGGGGTCTCCCTTCTATTTTCCAGTTACAGAAAATCCAGGGCCAATGTGATCTTATACTATGATGTTCCCGATGGCTTGATGAAGAGGTCTTATTTTTTATTTTCCTCCTTCCAATATTTCATTATCTACCTCTTTTTAAACCAATAATACATAGTTTTGATGACTGCTTCTTTATAATATAGTTTGGGACCTATAAATTCTATACTCCTTTTGATCCTACCAACATTTACTCATTTCCCTTTATATCATGGATCTTTTGTTTCTTCAAAATGAAGGGTTATCATTTTATCAAGCCCTATAAAGTATCCCTTTGATAATTTGGTGTAATAGTAAAAGTAAATTAACTTTGGTAATATCATTTTTGTTACATTGGCATAACTTAACCAAGAGGAGTAGATATTCCTCCACTTATTTTAATATTCCTCTGGATTTTTTAAAGGAATATTTTGTAATTGAATCTATATAAATGTTTTGGTAAATTGATCCCCAAATATATTATTTTGTTGTTTTTTTTTTTTGGAAAAAGATTTTGATTTCTATAACTTTCTATTGAATTTTGTTATCCTGTATAAAATTCATTGATTTTTGAGGGTTTGTTTAGTATTCTGAAACTTTGTTGATGAGTTAGCCTTAGTGTGTCTCAATGAAAATCTTTATTGATTCTGTAAGATTTTCTGAGTAAACATCATGTGCCATGTAGGTGGTATAGTTTTATCTTTTCTTTATACCGCTAATTTTTTTTTCTTGTCTTATTGCTATTGCTAACCTTTCTAGAATGCTAGCAAATAAAGGCAGATAATTCCTATTTTGGAAGAGGTTTGAGACTTTGTGAGAATCAGAGAAAGTAATAGACTCTATCTTGTTAGTTGCATCACTTAAGTGGCTCTTAGCTTCAGCTTTCCTATATACAGCTTCCTTTCTCTTTTTTTTTAATGGATATTCTGTTTGATTAGCAGATCTATAGTGATTTTCCCTGACCAGATCAAAGAACTAAAGAACTTTTAAAGTCAGCCTAATCTAATTTCCTATTCTTATTGTTAGATTGAGTCTATATCTTTTGTAGATATTTCTAACCTTTTTTTTTTGTGGACTCTTAAGCTTTCTGGTGAAACTTCTGGGATCCTTCTTAGAATAATGTTTTTAAATGTATAAAATATGTGGGATTATAAAAAACTTATAATTCAGTTATCAGATTTTTTAAAAAGAAATATCTTACATATTTTAGGTTTACAACCCCTGATCTGGGGACAGGTAGGTAGGTGGCTTGGTGGATTAAAAGCGAGACTTAGAGATGGGAGGTCCTGGACTCAAATGTGACCTCAGATACTTCTTAGCTGTGGGACCCGGGCAAGTCATTTAACTCCTGTTGTCTAGCCCTTACCATTCTTCTGCTGAGAACCAATACCCAGGGGCAGCCAGGTGACTCAGTGGATTGAGAGCCAGGCTTAGAGATGGAGATCCTAGATTCATATCTGGCCACAGACACTTCCTAGCTCTATGACCCTGGGCAAGTCAGTTAACTCTTGTTGCCTAATTCTCATTACTCTTTCAGGTAAGAGTTTTTTTAAAAAGATAGTAACTAATAAATAGTATTGTTTCCAAGATAGACAGTAAAGGTTTATAAAGGGGGGAAAAACCTGATCTCTTGTGATAGTGTACTATATATAATAGTTTTCTTTGGTTAGGGAAAGAGAACGAAGTGATTGATATAGTACCTTGAGTTAAACAATGTTATTTTGTTTTTATTTTTGTTACTCAGATTCCAAGCTGGGTCCAGCTGAGGTCTGGACATCTAGGCAGGCTCTGCAGGACCTGTACCAGAAAATGCTAGTTACTGATCTGGAGTATGCTTTAGACAAGAAAGTGGAACAGGATCTGTAAGTATTCAAATTTTGGGGTATGGTAGTTATACAAAAGAATCATCTTTTCAGTACTTCATAAGAAAAATTTTTCTTAACTGCTATCAAAACAAACCTGTATTAGAGGACTGATTATTTATTCTTCAAACAAAATCTTTGGCCACTTTAATATTATAAAAATAGACTTCAGGGATAGAATGAGGAGTTTTAGGAAATGAACCACAAAAATCTTATTACTAGGCTGTTTAGGGCAGCTTTGTTGATCTTACAGGACAAATTTATTAGGACATACTTAGCATTAGGAGTAGGAGGTGGAGTGATTGGGGCTATTAATAACTCTGCACAGTCATTTTCTATGCTATACATTTTACTCAGCATGACATACAAATTAAGATTGATTAGGTGGTGAATCAGTGGAGGTCTCCAAACAGTTTAGCAACGTCTGTCTTCAATAAATATAATTCTCTTATATGAAACTGTGGTATCATTGATGTCATTGCTCAGTGATAAAAGACCTTTTTCATACATGAACAGGGAGGGCATAGTGATAATGATCCCTCTGCTAAAGGCATTCCTTAAAGAGATCTTGGCTTGCTCAGGTAGTCTCTTAACCCACCTGATTATTGGGTCCTTTATCTTGGTCACTCTTTTTCCTGTTCTTCTTTTCTTTTCTTTTTTTTGTTTTTAGTAGGCTTGTTATGAGGGTTATATATTATACTTTACAATGTACATCGGTGATACAGTCTGACCCTTGGTGTAAATGAATTAACACAATAGGCACTTAATGCTTTTAATACCTATCATTAGTTTCAGTGTTCAGAAATTTGTCTGACTTAAATTTGGATGTTGTGGGGAACACACTAGTGTGAGATCTTATAACCTTGAGGACAAGTTTTTATAAGATTATCCTTGGAGAAGTGCCCCAATAGTTACTGGTTGTGATTGTCCATGGAAAATGAGTATTGATGCCACAATTTGTTCAGATATTTTGTGTGTTCACTAAGATTATTTAGATTCCACAGTAATTTCAGTACTAGGTTAGAGAATAGGTAGGTTTTTTTTAAATAAGTGAGCAGTTTTTAATATAATTTTACTTTTAAGAATGTTATAATTATAACAAATAGTTCTTTCTTGTTCTCAGGGGGACCAGTGTCTGCCCAGTGAGTCACTGCTATAGCAAATAGAATTACGTTTTGTTTTCAGCTGGAATCATGCCTTTAAGAATCAGATCACAACACTACAGGGCCAGGCAAAGAATCGAGCAAACCCTAATCGGAGTGAAGTTCAAGCAAATCTTTCTCTGTTTTTAGAGGCAGCTAGTGGCTTCTATACGCAGGTGAGTTCTACATTGCAATCATCAGATGTGACTTTTGAGTTATTAAATAAAATATTTTAAAGTTTTTCATAATACTGTGTTTTCTGTACCCCTCCCCACCAGGGTTAGCAGGAATTATAAAATTAATCTTTTAGCAGAACATGGAACAAGCCCCCAGGCTATAGGTGAGGATATTCTGGATTTTGTCATGTGAAAAATCAATGGATTTTTAAATATCACAAATATAAGTTTATAAGATGTGTGTATGTAGATACTTACATATTTTAGAAAGGTGTGGGATTCTAGAAAGGATGATAGGATAGCTGTTCAGTAGGAAAAGATCTAATATGAACATTGCTTAAAGAAAATCATTTAGCTAGCTTTTTTCTCCCTTTTAAAAAATATTGTGGTAAATGTGAAATTCTGGGTAGGATTCTGTGTGTGTTCTGAAAGTAGAGTCATATGATGGTAGAAGAGAAATAATGAAACTTGGAGCATCATGTGAATTCTCTTAGAATCCCTTCAGTGAAATTCATTTTTGCAGCTTTGAGGTGTTTTAGACTACATGGGTTCCTAGAACTGGAAGATACATTAGGATTGCATAATAACCCCAATAATTTTGAATATATCTCTTTACATATATTCACACATAGTTCTGGGTACAAACAAAATAAAGGGTATGGAATTCTTGTACTGGGAAAGCTCTTTTATGATGTCTTCCTGTACTACTATTTGTCTCTGATATATCCACTTTGGCTCCTATAGCTTTAAATTAGAGATTGATGGGGAGGGGAATCAATGTTGAATCCTGGGAGAGATAGCTTGGCATCAGTTTATTAATCTTTCTACTTAAGAATAATGGATAGTTTTTTATAGCATTGTTGCTAATACCAGGTAGATCTGAGTCTCAATTACCATTTAAAATAAGTTTTCAAGCTCTGCCTATATTAATAATTTCTGATTCTTGAGGAAGGGTTTTGTGGAGATCTGAACTTTTACTGCCTCTAAGCCACCATCTTGACTCCACTTCCTTAATAATTTTCTCAAGAGACTTAGTCTAAAGACTATTCTTAAGTCCTTCCCAATATTGTTTTTCCACAATGAATTGTATACAGACTTATTTATATTTAATCAGGCATATAAAGAATTTATATATATATATTTTAATTAAAAACCCTTATCTTCCATCTTGGAATCAATACTGTGTATTGGTTCCAAGGCAGAAGAGTAGTGAGAACTAAGCAATGGGGTTAAGTGGACTTGCCCAGGGTCACACAGCTAGGAAATGTCTGAGGCCAGATTTGAACCTAGGACCTCCTGTCTCTAGGCCTGGCTCTCAACCACTGAGCCATCCAGCTGCCCCATTACCCTCATTTCTAAGGTAAATCTTTCACCTCTCCCCACCTCAGAGCCATCAGCAGTTCAGCAAAACTGACCAACATATCAACCAAGTCTGACATTGTATGCTATGCTCACCCATAGTCACCTATTCTACCCATTTTCTTTTCTTTTTTTTTTTTGTAAACCCTTACCTTCCATCTTGGAGTCAATACTGTGTATTGGCTCCAAGGCAGAAGAGTGGCAAGGGTAGGCAATGGGGGTCAAGTGACTTGCCCAGGGTCACACAGCTGGGAAGTGTCTAAGGCCAGATTTGAACCTAGGACCTCCCGTCTCTAGGGCTAGCTCTCAATCCACTGGGCTACCCAGCTGCCCCTCCATTTTCTAACAGTGAGAACTCTGGAGCAAAGGATGTAGACATTAATCACCTATTTAACACAATTCCAAAGTACTTTCCAGAGTTTTTGTACCTTTTTAGTCGGCTAGCCTTTTGAAGTATACACAGTTCTTCATGGAGCCCAATTTTGCTCATTCTAGTTACATAGCAACCAGTGTTTATTGTCATCATTATTCTTTTATTTCCTTTCACATTGTTTATATTAACATTATGCATATTTTCCTAATTTTACTCATTTCACTTTCCATCAGTTCACATAAGTCTTCCTATGCTTCTGTGCATTCTTTCTAGTCAGCAATTCTTATTGGACAATAGTATTCCATCATGTACAATGGTTTGTTTTAATTGTTCTCCAACTAAAGGAAATATATTATGCTTCCATTCATGCCAGAAACATGACTGTTTTGTGGTATATGAGACCATTATCTTCTTGGATTAATACACCTAACAGTGAAAATTCTTGAGCCAAGGGTAGGGACATTAATCACCTATTTAACATAATTTCAAAGTAGTTTTTGAGTCATTTTATCCAGCTAGCCATTTGAAGTATACACAGTTACTAAAGTATAAAACGCGAAATTTATCTGCAAGCTGGGTGTATATATATATATATATATATCTGTGACATAGTTGCTTTCATTGGTGCCTCAAACTTATAATGTCCAATATTTAATGGCTTTTTCTCCTCAACCTATTGTGATCTTTGGCTTCTTTTCTTCCCTCACCACTAGTAATTATTTGCCACATCATTTCAGTTCTTCTGCCCAATATCACTTCTATCACATAATCTCCTTTCTTTTGCTACTGCCGCCATTATAACATAAATACTTATGATTCCTTACCTGAACTAGTTTTAGTTCACTTGCTTTTTTAACCTATTTTTTCTTCGGTCTCTTTTTTTCCTCAGTCTTGTCTTTATTGCTACTGCTGAATGAATCTTATTATGTACTGATCTATTCATACCACTTCTCTCTTAAGAACACTACCGAGTGAATGAAATTCTAGGTTATAGAGTCTGGCCTAACCGTCCTACCATCTGTTCAAATTAAATTATTTGACACCTCACAACTCTGCCTTTGCAACTTTTTTCATGAAACTATGATTGATCTTCTTTCTTATTTCTGGAATGACCTTTTCTGCTTCAAACCTTTGCATTCATTTGTGTCATATCACCTCCCAGAATTCCTTGTTTTATTAAATATTTATATCTTCTGCTAGGATAGGGCCTGAACCTGTAATTTTTTTCATTTGGTATAAAGAAGTCCTAAGATAGGATGTTCTCTCTACAAATACAAGTCATCATCTTTACTTCATTAAGTCAAGACTTGAACTTGGGCCATCCTAGCCTTGAAGTTATTTTTCTCATGCTGCTTTTCAGTCTGAACACATTAACTACTTAATTAAGCTTAATTATTTTAACTAATTTTTTCATTGATTTTTGTAGGTTTCTTCAAGCATACCATCATTTCATCTGTGAAGAGTAATAGTTTTGTTTCTTTATTACCTATTCTAATTCTTTCAATTTCTTTTCTTTCTTTTCTTTTCTCTTCTTTTCTCTTCTTTTCTTTTCTTTTCTTTTCTTTTCTTTTCTTTTCTTTTCTTTTCTTTTCTTTTCTTTTCTTTTCTTTTCTCTCTCTTCTCTTCTCTTCTCTTCTCTTCTCTTCTCTTCTCTTCTCTTCTCTTCTCTTCTCTTCTCTTCTCTTCTCTTCTCTTCTCTTCTCTTCTCTTCTCTTCTCTTCTCTTCTCTTCTCTTCTCTTCTCTTCTCTTCTCTTTTTTCTTTTCTTTTCTTTTCTTTTCTTTTTGCCATAGCTAGCATTTCTTGTACAATATTGAATAAAAGTGGTGATAATTAGGCATCCTTGCTTCACACTCTGGTCTTATTGGGGAAGGTTTCTAACTTTAATCCCCATTATAGATAAAATGTTGATGTTTTTAGATAGATACTTCTTAAGGAAAGCTCCATTTATTCCTATGCTGTCTAGTGTTAATATGAATGAATGTTGTGTTTTGTCAAAATACAATTTGTCTGCATCTATTGAAGATAATCACTATGATTTTTGTGGTTTTTGTTATTGATATGGTTGGTTATACTGAACCAACCCAGCATTTCTTGTGTAATCCCACCTATATATGATCTTTGTGATATATTGTGATATATTAGTATCATAAAAGAAATTTGGTATGACCGCATAGTTTTCCAAATAATTTATATAGTATTGATTTGGTAAAATTCACTTAGGAACCCTTCTGACCCTGGGATTTTTATTTAGGTAGCTTATTTATGACTTGTTTTCTAAGAGAGAGTTATTCAAGTATTTATTTCACTCCTGTTTAGTCTGGGCAGTTTATGTTTTTGTAAATATTCATCCATTTCATTTAGATTATTAGATTTATTAGCATATAATTGGGCAGAGTATCATCTAATGACTGCTTTAATTTCCTCTTTATTGGTGGTGAATTCACTCTTTATTTTTGATGCTAGTAATTTTTAAAATCAAATTAACCAATGCGTTTATTTTTATTGATTTAAAAAAATTAATTTAGTAGTTCTCTTACTTTCAGTTTTATTGATCTCACCTCTAACCCCCCTCCCCTTTTCCAGTTTGGTGTTTAATTGGGATTTTTAATCTGTTCTTTCTGATTTATTTAGTTACATGCACAATTCATTGATCTGTTCTTTTTTCCATTTTATTAATATAAGCATTTAGATATATAAATTTTGCCCTAAGAACTGCTTTGGCTACATCCTATAAATTTTGGTATCTTATCTCATTTAATTCTGCTTAACAAAATTATTTTTTCTATGATTTGTTCTTTGACCATTCTATTCCTTAGAATTAGATTATTTAAGTTTGCAATTAATTTTTAATCAGTTTTCATGGCCTTTTATGGCACATTTTATTGCATTATGATCTAATAGGGATGCATTTAATATTTCTGCTTTTCAAATTTGGGTGTGAGGTTTTTATGCCCTAATATACACGGTCAGTTTTTAAATAGGTGTCATGTTTCACTTAATTTAGTCTAAAAGAGGCTTAATACTTTTAAACATGTACTGTGTCCAAATATATTAAAATACTATTGTGCAGGTGAGTTACAGATCTCTGTCTCTCTCTTGCTTTCCCTCATCTTTCCTCTCCCTCCATATGTATGCATGCATGCATGCAAAGCATATGTGTATGTACTATAAGCCCTTATGCTTATAGCCAGCCTTGGTTTCTTCCCTGAGCTTCAGTCCTACAGCCTCCCCCCACCCCAATTGCCAGTTACCAATGGGGAAATTTCAGACTTAATGTCCTTGCTTTTTTTTCTTGCTATGTAACTGAATATATGTTCTGCTTAAATACTTTGTCTCATGGTGCCTTTTTTAGGAAATCTTTTCTAATTTTCATAACTCCTAATACCTTGTCTCCCAAATTGCCTTATATTAAACTAGTTATTTATTTATTTTATAATATATGTTGCACATATTTATATGTATTTATTTCCTCACATATTAGAATGTAATAAGTTCCTTTTGATTAGAACTAGTTTGGTTTTCTTTATTTATAACCTCACTGCCTAATATCTAATGAGTATTTTTTATTTGATTATTTGTGAAAATATATTTTCCACAGCTCATTTTTCTTCAGTGATTGTTATGCTATAGGAATTATGTTGGATAGAGTGATAACAGGAGCAGCTTCCCCCTCGAGGATTTTACCAAGTTAACTACCTTTAGACTTCCATTATCTGGTATCATTGAGGAACAAGATGTTCTGTTTAAGTAAATTTTTTGTATAGCTGAAGCTTAAGCTCCAAAATTTAAATCAGCTTTGATGGAATTGGAAATATACCTATCTTATATAACTACACTTTAGTTAATTTTTATTGGTGCTTTTTGGGTTTTTTTAAATCACACTTTATGAATATATCTCTCCTATTGTAAGAAAGCTCAAGAAAATCAACCAATACATAAATCAAACCTGATGATGCTTGAAACATTCTATTTTTGTGGTTTCTTAGGTCTGCAATAGTGTATGCCTCTTTTTTTCAGTTCTTTTCCTTGACTAAGCTAGATCACTAAAATTATAGTGTTCAGTTTTATTATTCTTTCCATTCACTTTCTAATCCTAATTCCTTTACTGTGTGTCCATTCTTGAAAGATTTCTCAGACCTCTCTGACTTCTCAAGAAGCACAGAATTTGAGAATTAGAAAGGTCCTCAGTGGCTCTCTAGTCTAACTTTTATCTGAAACTAATCCCTAGTATTAGATGTTTAGCAAGTGATTATTCAGCTTCTACTTGAAGACTTTTTTTTTTTGAGGTAGGGTAAGGCAACCATTTCATTTGTGAATAGCTTTACTTGTTAGGAAAGTTTTCATATTACATCAAGCCTAATTTTGTCTCTATGCAACTTCTACCTAATATTTAGTTTTTCCATCCATGATAGCCCTTCAGAAATTTGAAGTTAGTTGTCATGTCCATGACACCTTGAGCTTTCTCTTCTTTTGCATGATAGATAGCCCTAGTTCTTTCAACTTGTCCTTAAGAAATACTCAGGGCTCTTTCCCATTCAGGTTTCTCTCCTTTAGACAATCATCATCAGCTTTTACATGTCCTTAATTGGTGATGCCCAAAACTGAATGTAATAATCCAAAAATGGTCTAAGTATAGTGGAGTACAGAAGGGTGATCACTTTCATGGGAAACATCTCTCAGTGTGACCCAAGATGAGTTTACCTTTTGTGGATGCTATATTTTGCTGCTGACTTATTGAACTTATAGTTTAGTAGAACCCTCTGACTTCAGACAGACAAATAGGCATCTAAGTATGGGTTTCCCATCCTAACTTTATAAAATTGATTTTTTTGAACCTGAGTATAAGATTTTATACCTTCAGCTCATTGCTGAATGATGCTAATGAGCATCTTTTGTTATCTTAACTGTCATCAAATGTGTTCTCTTTCCCTCTCAGCTTTGTGTCATTTGCAGGTCTGATAAGCATGGCATTTCTATCTTGATCCTAATCATTGTTAAAAATATTAGACAGTATATGGCTAAACCCAGATCCCCTAAAGCAGTCAGTCCACTAGAGACCATCTGCAAAATTGACATTGAGCCATTTAGGATTACATTTTGAGTCAGAAGTTATTCAATCAGTTCTAAGTCATCTAATTGTGTCCTCTTCATTTTTTTCTAGTATTATCCAGTCCCTACTTCATGATTTCCACAAAAATAGGATCAAATGCTTTGCTAATAACTTAACTTTGCTAATAAAGTAAATAATATCTATAGCATTCCTGGTCATTTTTTATGACAGCTCCATGCTTTTTCTTTTCTTTTTCTTTTTCCTTTTTTTTAATTTAAATTTTTTTTAAATTTTTATTTGGTCATTTCCAAACATTATTCATTGGAAACAAAGATCATTTTCTTTTCTTCCCCCACCCCCTACCCCCACCTCTCCCATAGCCCACGCGCGCGATTCCACTGGGTATCACATGTGTTCTTGATTCAAACTCATTTCCATGTTGTTGGTATTTGCATTGGAGTGTTCATTTAGAGTCTCTCCTCAGTCATATCCCCCTGCTTGTGGATAGTGTTTTTTAGATCCCCAAAGATTGTTCAGGATCACTGCATTGCCACTAATGGAGAAGTCCATTACCTTCGATTATACCACAGTGTATCAGTCTCTGTGTACAATGTTTTCCTGCTTCTGCTCCTTTCGCTCTGCATCACTTCCTGGAGGTGGTTCCAGTCTCCATGGAATTCCTCCACTTTATTATTCCTTTTAGCACAATAGTATTCCATCACCAACATATACCACAATTTGTTTAGCCATTCCCCAATTGAAGGGCATCCCCTCGTTTTCCAATTTTTGGCCACCACAAAGAGTACAGCTATGAATATTCTTGTACAAGTCTTTTTCCTTATTATCTCTTTGGGGTACAAACCCAGCAGTGCTATGGCTGGATCAAAGGGCAGAGACAGTCTTTTATCGCCCTTTGGGCATAGTTCCAAATTGCCCTCCAGAATGGTTGGATCAATTCACAACTCCACCAGCAATGAATTAGTGTCCCTACTTTGCCACATCCCCTCCAGCATTCATTACTTTCCTTTGCTGTCATGTTAGCCAATCTGCTAGGTGAGGTGATACCTCAGAGTTGTTTTGATTTGCATCTCTCTGATTATAAGAGATGTAGAGCACTTTTTCATGTGCTTATTAATAGTTTTGACTCCTTTGGCTGAGAACTGCCTGTTCATGTCCCTTGCCCATTTATCAATTGGAGAATGGCTTGATTTTTTTGTACAATTGATTTAGCTCTTTGTAAATTTGAGTAATTAAACGTTTGTCAGAGGTTTTTATGAAGATTGTTTCCCAATTTGTTGCTACCCTTCTGATTTTAGTTACATTGGTTTTGTTTGTACAAAAACTTTTTAATTTGATGTAGTCAAAATTATTTATTTTACATTTTGTGACTCTTTCTAAGTCTTGCTTGGTTTTAAAATCTTTCTCTTCCCAAAGGTCTGACATGTATACTATTCTGTGTTCACCCAATTTACTTCTAGTTTCTTTATGTTCAAGTCATTCACCCATTCTGAATTTATCTTGGTGTAGAGTGTGAGGTTCCATGCTTTTTCTTAAACAGGGAGCAATGAGCAGAATTTAATATATCTTGATTTCAGGTTATCTTATTAGGTGGTAATATCTTCTAAGAATATTAAAATATGATATGTGGAATTTCTAAATCTATATTTTTAAAGATCCTAAGATGCCAGGAAGTGAATTTGGAGTGGAATTCTCATATTACAATTTTTGTGTTTCCCTTATTACTATTAACTATTCCTTTAACCCTCTTCTACTTTTTAATTTGAGATTTCAATCTATACTGACCTTCCTTTTTTCCTACCGCCTTAATTTGAGATTTCTAATTTGTTATGGTCTGAGAAATCTGAAGTTTGCTGGAAGTATTTCTAAAATGAGAGAAAATAGAGTTTGAGGGTCTGACCACCCAGAGCAAAACTTTCTGACAACTTTTTCACCAACCTAATGCCCTCCCTCTTCCTGGTTCTGAGTTATGTGATCTCAGAAGTTGGGAGTGTTATTGTCAAGAGGGCACTGTGGTGTAGTGGATAGTAGGAGTTGTGGATTCTAGTTTCAGTTTTGCTAGTAATTAATCATGTGATTTCAAAGACAAATAACTAGTTTTTCCTAGGTCTCTTGTTAAAGTGAGAAAACCTAGAAAGTTCCTTACAACTCTAAAATTTTTTATTCTATTTACCTAATATTGCATTGTACTTACTGCTCTTGTCAATTCCCAAATCAGATTTTGAGCTTTCTCAGTGACTATTTAAACCACAACTCATCCCTTATTGTGCCCAAAGGCTTCAATATTCTTCAGAGGGGAAAATAAACATATATAGCTCTTCAACCCTTTTTAATCTAGAAACCTACTTATAATCCCATTTGAACCATTTACAGATATAATTACTTCTGTTTCTACCACTTTGGCTTTCTTCTCTGAATTGGCCTCCATCACCTCCCCCTTTAATATTTCACTAACTATTACCCTAGGATCTCTTGTTTTTCTGACTTTTCATCATTCCTAGCTTATGAATCTCCAGCCCTTGATGTGAAACTACCATCACATTTTTTTCAGTCCTGACCTAGAATTGGCAAATAATTATTAAAGATAATCACAAAATCGAATTGATCATACCTGCTAGAAATTCAACATTTCTATTTATATCCACTCTATCTCATTCTTTATTATTATTCCAAATCATTTTTCTTTTTTTTTTACCTCTTCACTATTAAACCCATCCCTTATTATTCAACCTTGCACCTAGTGACTGTAACTTTCTGTTTCACTAACAAAATTGAGAACATCAGCTGTAAGTTACTTGGCTCCCATACTCTTATTCCTGAAATGTCTTCCTCATCACCTATTCCTTCCTTCTTACAAAAAAGTAGGTGGATGTCTTGTGTTTTTGATAAAAATTTCTTCCCTTTTTCCTTTAGGATTTTGATTTAACAGTTATTCTCTTTCACCTCAGTGACTCCTTCCTATATTTTAGTACATAGCACAATGTTTTATTAAGTGCTTATATGCAAGTTGAATATAATTAAATTTTTATAAATGTCTTTGAATCACTTCCATGCTAAAAAGCTTTGCATTTTTTTCCTAGCCCATTCAGCTACTGTCCTTTCTTTTTTGCATTTGTCCAACTTCATAACTTATAGAAGAAATTGTCTGCCCCAATTGCACTTTACTCCCCAGCCTGTCCTCAATTTTTGGCAATCTTCTGCCTACATCATTCTCCTGAAACTACTTATTTAGAGTTCACCATTGGCCTAATAGCACTCAGAGACAGTGAGTTTTCCCACTCCTTTTCCTTCTTGGCTTCTCTTACATATATTGCTGTTGTTGTCTCCCAACTTTCTTCTTTTGATTGTAGAGGCTCCCAGTTTTCCTGGTCTGTTCTTTGCTTCTTTGACTTGGCATTGGCTAACACCAACACTAAATTTGCCTTTTTTCATTTTCTTTCAGCAATCACTTTTATTTTCATAGCTTATATTACCACCAGTATGCAAATGACTTGGAATATTATTAATATTTTTCCTATCCTGATGTTAATTCTATCATTCACCCTGTCTCGTATTTGTAACCTTAGGGTGGTTTCATGTTTCAGTCATTGTTATCACATTTTCTTGAGTATAATCCCTCTTTATTCTTTCTGCAGCATTCTTACTATAGGCTTTTGTTTTTACCTCTGTAGTATTGACAAGTCTTAAGAGTTTCCCTTCTTTTTCCACTCCATCCTATTCCTGCTACAAGAGCACTGTGAAATACATGTATAATCTGATGATGTCATTTTTTTTTTAGCCTTTACCTGAGGTCTTAGAATTAGTACTGTGTGTTGGCTTCAAGACAGAAGAGTAGGTAGGGTTAGGCAATGGGGGTTAAGTGACTTATGCAGGGTCAGAGCTAAAGAGTATCTGAGGCCAGATTTTAAACCCAGGACCCCCTGTCTCCAGGCCTGGCTCTCAATTCACTAAGCCACTAAAGCCAACCAATGATTTTTTTCAGCTAAAACTCTTAGTTGTTCTATATTGCCTACAAGAAGAATTTGAGGCATCTGCTACCATGTAAAGTCATCCAACTTTTCAGGCCTTCTCTCACTTTACTCCTACCAGCCCTACATACTCAACTAAAGTAGTTTATTGCCTTTTGCCTAGAATATAGCTTGGGTTCTCTTGCCTGCATGCTTAACACAGCTACCATTATTTATCCCTGGAATCTTTTTCTAAATCTCTCTTTGGCCTGTCAGACTCTCAAACATCATTCTTGTGTGTGGATTTTTTTCTTTTACCATTATTGAAAGAAAAAATTCATGTAACAAGTTAACATTGTCAAGCAAAACAAAACAAATTCCAAACCACCAACACAAATGCTTACCTCCTCTCTCCAGCATTCTCTGTGTTTGTGCTCTCCCCCTCCCCCACCCCCAATCTCTCTCCCTCCCCACTCTTCCTGCAAAATCAATAATGGACCATTCTCACACTAGACCAGTGCTATCAAACTTAAAAGACAAACAACTTTCCCAGCTGCATAGGGCCTTATAAAACCTCAAATTCACGTTATGTGTTGTGTTGTGTTGTGTTGTGTGGTGTTGTGTTGTGTTGTGTTTTTATTTTTTCAGTATTTCCCAATTATATCACCTGCTCTAATCTGTAAACTTCATAAAGTCAGGAGCTGAAACTTATTTAAATTTTCTTTTTCTCTAGCACACTATGTTAGACACAGGTATATTATGTTTGTTGAATGAAATTATATAGATTGTTTAGGTGATCTCTGCCATTCTTCCCTTCCTTTGTTTAATTTTCAGGGTTGACTGACCTTTTAAACTGCCTGATTGTTTTCAGGGAAGGAACTACTACCAGCAAAAACAATAATATTTAAAAGACAGAATAAATAGGACTCAGGAGACTAGACACTTAATGTTTATTGAATTTAATGTAATTAAGTTGGGGGATTTTTAAAGGGGTTTCCACTTTTCATTATCATAATTAGTTACAATCCAAATGTCATAGAAAACAACCATAGACTTCTCTATTGATAATGTAGTTTGCTTATTCAATAAGTATACTGAGTCTAGAAGTGCCATGAAAGTGATGTCTGTCTTGGTAAAAATCAGTAATGTCCATTGTTTTGACTTCAGTCTATGGACAAATTCTCCAAAACCTTCACATAGGTTTTTCTGGAATAATGAAAAGAAATACATATACAGACTTAATGGTGTGCCTAATTGCTAGCTGCCAGGTAGTGGCAGAGAGGTAGTTTTAAATCTACTATCTCAAGAAGATAGTATAGTACAAAAGAGCATTGAATTTTGAGTCAGAGAATCTTGATAGTCAATAGTAAACATTTATTACAGGTCTATTTATAATCTAATGGGGGAAGATAATATACAAAAGAAAGCTAAAAAAATGGAAGTAAATGGAGAAAAGTAAGAGAAGTCCCATAGTAGTGTAGCCAGGTGGGAAATGAGTTGTCTATCTTAAGCCTTCTCTTAAATGGAGGTTTTAGCTCTACCCTCAAGTCAAAGGGGAAGAGAAGATAGTGATAATGGTGTGAGTACCAAGGCTGATTCGATCTTGCAGGATGATGACGTTTTCCAATGATGAGGTTCCTGGGGCATGGTGGAGGAGTCAGAGAAGTCCCAAAGTACTTCAGCCAGGTGGGAAATGAGATTTGATATGAATCCTAGTTCTGCCCACTTATTACCTATGTACCTTACCTTTGGACAAGTCACATAACCTGTAAAGGCCCTTCAGATGGCTCATCTATAAAACTGAGAAAGTTTGACTAGATGGCTAAAGTCTCTTCTGGCTCTAAATCTTTTATCCTATGATTTTATTCAGCTTTATTAAATTTATCATGAATACTATATAATAACTTTCCTGAAATGAAGACTTCTAGGAGTTTCTCAGCTTCTCTGTGTTTCTGTTTGTATTAATAAAAGTTAGAAATTAAGTAACTTAGAACTTTTAAAATGTAATTTATCACTATATCAGTTTTTTTTTTAAAATTCCTTGTCTGTGGGCATTTAGCAGGTATTAAATGCAGGCGTGGTATTTGTAGGTATAGATAAACTCCTTTATACAGATCATTGAATGCTGTTCACATTGAGACTTCTTATATCTTATGGTAGTTTCCCCCGTATGCTCCCAAGTACTTGCCCAGAATTTTTGCTTTTTCCAAAAAGCCTAACAAATTATTCACTTACTTGTTATATCTTACTTATGTAAATATCTAAGAGGTCTTCTGAGCTTACATGGTTTTAAGTATAGGAAAGGCATCGAACTCACTTTGTACAATGTGCAGATTGATGCTTAGAATGTTAATAATTCCAGAAAGCAATTTTTTCCCTTTTTTGGCCTTTGGATCTTTTCCTGGATTTCTGAAAAATTTGTGAATGAAAATGTGTGTGTTTGATGAGTAATACAGGTTCTTCTTATGTAGGATTATATTTTCCTATAGATGGTGCTATAAAATTTAGCTGTAGTTTTTTTTCAGTTTTTCTGCTGTATGTGATATTCAGACTGCATAATTGATTGTAGAAATAATGGGGGGAAAATGTTTCAAATCATCTTTTAAATCTGTCATTTGCATTTCTTTTAGTTGTTACAGGAGCTGTGCACAGTGTTTAATGTAGATTTACCTTGCCGTGTGAAGTCTTCCCAGTTGGGAATTATCAGCAATAAACAGACGCATACCAGCGCCATAGTGAAGCCACAGTCTAGCTCCTGCTCATATATATGCCAGCACTGCCTCGTCCACCTTGGAGACATTGGTGAGTCTTTGAAGTGAAAAGCTCATTGAGATGCTTCTCTTTTTCTTTGGAGTAGTCATAGAAAGAAATTCATCTGCTTGTAGCTTTTTTTTTCAGATATAATTTCAGGAAGTTAGCCACATATTCTGAATTGAGATTATGAGAGTGATGTGAAATGTGCTAAAAGGAATGTAGAATCTCTGAGTACTTTGGAATAGACTTAAGCAAGAAGCCCTTGAAAAAAATAACTTCCACATTGGTACAAATCTTTTTCAGACTAAATGGAAGGACAGTGTTTGCTTTATAAGAATATGGTAAATAGCTAAAACTTAGGATATTCTAGGCTTTTTAAAGTATAAGATAAGACTGCTCTATTTTATAATTATGAAGATTTTCCTTCATTATGTTAATCCTTTTAGAAGCTAGATTATTTTTTTCTTTTTACTGATACATTAAGAATTAGCACTTTTTAAACAATTTTATTTCCTTTGAAAATATTCTTTAGAAAAGGATTCATGTTTCTTATGCATTTATTTTAGCTCAGTTCTTTGCACTCCTCTTGTTTGTTTCTACAACTTGTCTTCCTTTAAAGGTGACCTAAAATGGTTATAAAATAAATTAACTATAGGATTATGTATTAGTTGTCCTAAAATAGCAAGTGAGGGAAAGGTTGATTTTAAGTTAGCATTTTTTTTAGGTCTTTTGATATCATAGCTTTGGCTCCATGAGAGGGTCATGTCACAAAATTAGCATGAGATTCTGCTATCTGTAGGAGAGGCTAAAGAAGTGGTGTGTTTGTGAGTTGTTACTGCTTTAATTGTATTTTTTGCACACACATCCTTTATAATCTCCCCCCCCCCCCCCCCCAAAAGAAAAAAAGGTTTGGAGGCATTTTTAAAAATCACATTGAGATTTTAAAAGAAATAAACCATTTGCCAGATCATATTGTATAGTGTTTTTTGTTTTGTTTTGTTTTTAAGTGCCATATAAAATCTCCCCTTCTTGTGGGCCGGCTCCAGGTCACCAGCATAGTCCATAATGGGAGCTGGTGATGCATGACACTGGAGGACCTGAAAATGGGGGCTAGGTAAGCTTTAAAATTGGTTACATGCTGAATGTCCCAAATAAAAGAAGATGGACACTTTACACATAATCCTACAGTTAATTTATTTTAAACTATTTATATGCTTTCTCTGTAATGAGTCGTAAGTAAATTGTATTGTATTCATAGTCTATAGAATTTTAAACAAGTAGGCAGGAAAATTGGGGAAATTCAGAAAGGAAAGGAAGTTTCAGTGTTTCATTTGTTCAATTTATTTCTTTCCTGCTTTCAGCTCGCTATAGAAACCAGACCAGCCAGGCAGAGTCCTACTATAGGCATGCAGCTCAGCTTGTCCCCTCCAATGGTGAGTCTGAGTCCTGTTAAGACTAAGCAGTTGGACACCTGATGCATTCTTTATAAATATAAGGGAAAATTCTCCTAAATATTTTTTTAAAGATTCATTTTCATTTTATGGCAGTAATATAAGAGGGGCAGCTTGTCTTAGAGGATAGAGAGCCATCCTTGAAGCCAGGAAGATCTATGCAAATCATGAGTACTTTAGTCAACTTTCTAAGACTATAATTTGAAGCAAAGGTACCAACTTGTGTTGATAATAGAGGGTGTTCCTAATACCATTAATATCTTAGTTCTAGTCCCTGTCTCCAGCACATGTGTGATACTTTGAAAAGAATACTGGATATGTAATTGTTACACCTCATTTTCATTTTTTCCCTTGGACAAATCCCCATATCACTCTGGAACTCAGTTTCCTCATCTATAAAATGTGAGTTGGACTAACATCTAATGTTTCTTTTAACTCTAAGCCTCTGATCTTGTATTAGTTTTTCCTTCTAAATGCGTTTCCATGCATACTAAAATGACCATTTACATAAGACATTTTGTTTCGATCAAATAAATTATACAGTAGACCTTCTTCAATGGGTTCTCAAATAATTTCTAAAAAACTTAACTTCCTTGGTCTCTCTAAAGAAAGAATTGTTTATAAACATGTAAATTTGCTTTTGTGTCCTTTTGTGAGATTCCTATTAACTAAGGGGTCTTAAAGAACCCTTAAAGAAAGTTCCTTAAAGGAAATTTTAACAAGAATTAAGTTATATAATTTTCATCAATTCCTTTAAAACTACATCTTAACCAAAATCCCTCTTTTGAGTCTTTTGAGACTTTGGGCCCTTATAGCTCCTTCTGCCCCAGTTCTATGGCTTAGAAATTGGAATATGGATATATATTAAGTAGCAAATCATACTCCACTTTTTAGGGCCACAAATTTAGGTGTAGAAGAAACCTTAGATATTGTCTGTCTATTTCAACTTTTTCTAATGGGGAAAAATTGTTTTAAACAGGCAACAATCTGCCGTTTGAGAACATCAGAAAAATGAAGCCTATTACAAACATGTAATCAAAACACTTTTCCATATAAGACATGTG
The DNA here is from genome assembly GCF_027887165.1 of Monodelphis domestica. NCBI lineage: Eukaryota > Metazoa > Chordata > Mammalia > Didelphimorphia > Didelphidae > Monodelphis > Monodelphis domestica. The sequence continues at coordinate 80,670,418 of NC_077228.1, forward strand.
CAAAAAAAATTGTTTTATTCTGCATTCATAATTACCTCTTTTTACAGATGAGAAAATTGAGGCCCCCCAGAAGGGAAGGGCCTTGTCCTAAGTCACACAAAGACAGTAAGTGGCAGAGCCACTTTGACTCATTCATTCTAAAGCCAGCATCCTTTCCCTGAGTCATGCCTTCTAATGTCTCCTTCCAGGTCACTTGTGGTCATTGTTAGCTCATGAAACTTGATTTGCATGTAGAATAACGATAGGTTTAGAATTTTCTAGAATTGGGGTTTGAATTATAAGATTTCTTTCTTGTATTGTTGTGGTAGATAATTTGACAGCTCTATAAATAAGGATACGTTTCTTCCCCTAGGTCAGCCTTATAATCAGTTGGCTATTTTAGCTTCTTCCAAAGGAGACCATCTGACCACAATTTTCTACTACTGCAGAAGCATCGCTGTGAAGTTTCCTTTCCCAGCTGCCTCCACTAATCTTCAAAAAGCACTTTCTAAAGCACTGGAAAGGTTTGCCCAACTTCTCTTGGGATACTTTTTGTTCATCTGTAGTAGCTCTACCTGTGAAACTTGTGTATCTGATAGAGTCACTATTTTTGTGCATCTCAACATTCCTTTGACACTTTCAGATTCTTCAAATAAGACAACTCCATCCATTTTGCCTGTAACTCTTTTTAAAACATAAAGTCAATGATAATAGACATGTAGAAATCATTGTATATGTTCAATAGAGTAGATGAGGGAAAAAAACCTAGAGAAATAAGAGTTTCTTTCTTCTGTTGTGTTATATATTGGTAAGTAGCCATTTCCCTGTTTGTTTGTTTTTGTGGGAGGAACTCTAAATTCCATAAAGGACCCTACTGTTTCATTTACTTTTAAAGGTAATTTGTATGTTGGCAATCTAAAAGAGAAATGTAATTTTTGCTATTTACAACTCCATTTTTTTTTCCTTCTTCTGTTACAGCCGGGATGAGGTGAAAACTAGATGGGGTGTTTCTGACTTCATCAAAGCCTTTATTAAATTCCATGGTCATGTGTACCTGAGCAAGAGTTTAGAAAAGCTGAGCCCTCTTCGAGAGAAACTGGAAGAACAGTTTAAGGTCAGAGCTCAAGGAAACATAATTCTTTATTGTTTTCAAATCTAAAAATAATGAGGTTGAATTAAACTGAAAGTACTCCTTATTTAATATTGCACTCTGGCCCTCCACTATCAGGAATACATCCAAAGTGCTACAATCTTCGCTTGTTCCTTATTCCTCAACTTTGGATGAAATGTAAGAGATAACTTGGGGGGCGGGGGGACCATGGAAGAGAGTAGCAGTGCTTTTGCTGGGGAATTGCCAAAATAGCAGATTTGTGCAAAGGATAGATAGCTTTGCTTTTTAGTCCTGTGATCCAGGATTCTAAAGTACTGCTTTTGACTGTGCTTGAGTTATTTCCAAATGTCAGTAGGTAACTAGTAGCTTGGTTATTTACTTTGTAGTTGGTCTCATTTTCCACATTAGTTATTCTGCTTTTACATATGATATTTAAATTTAAAAACTAGGTCCAAGCACTTCAAAAGTTTGCAAGGACATTTTTCCGTATTGTTCATGCATAAAAAAAGAAGAAAAATGTCTAATTTTCTGACTGATCTTTGTACTACTTATATATGCATTTGACCTAGAATAAATTTGTTGGGAAGGAAATTAGCATGGTCCTTTTAAATTTATTGAGGAATACCTAAATACAGTATTACCTTTTTCTATGTGTGTTTATTTTTAATGTTTATAAATATCTGGTAAAATACTTTGTGATTATTTCTTCTTCTGCATCTATTAAAACATTTCATGATAGTCTTTTTTAGCCTAAAGTCTCAAAAGCTGCCTCTAAAGGGATATCTGTAAATAATTTAGTTTTAAAGACAGTTCATGCAAAATAGTTTCTGATATTTGTTCAGCAAACATTGATGTAGAACCCACTTTGTGCTAAACTTACAGGAATGTGATAGGGATGGACACATTCAGTACTTAAATTTTCATGAAAACTTTTAGCATTACCTACTTTTTCTGCTTTTATTTTTAGTGTTCTCTTTAATCCCAGCCTAAACAAAAAGTTTAACATGATATGATATCTGAAAAGTGCCCTTTACATAATTATTAAATTTCTCAGTTCCATTAAAAGAGTAGATGACTTTATAAACTGTTCTGCTGAGAAAAGTGTTTATAGTTTAGCAATTTCTTAGTAAATCTTCATGTACTTAAAGAACTATTATGAAAAGAAAACATGTGATTTTTCCACTGAGACCAGGGTTCAGACAAGTGGCCTCAATTGTAATTTGTCTATAACTAAAGTAATTTGCTATGCTAGATTTAGGAATTTAGTTGACATGAATGATTAAGGTTTCACCCAGCCTTGAACCTATAAAAGGGCATTTTGCTTTTTAAGTGAAACAAAACTTGTAAGTTTTCTAACCTGGGATATAGTCATCTTTATACTTGGTCTAACTTGAAACAGGAAAAAGAATCTACCAAATTCATTTGTGCAAGGTTCCACAAGAATAGATTAGTTAATTACTTGAAACTTGGTTTTTGTTGTAGTTGAAGAAAATTCATCATTGCATAGAATAGGATTAGAGATGGGGGGAATAAGGAGGAGTTAGTTATGGAAGCATTAAAATAATCTCATGTATACATAGTCTTACCAAAAATATTTCTGTTGCTTAGTTGATTTTGTTTGGGGGTTGATTTTATTTATTTATTCATTCATTCATTTATTCATTCATGTATTTGGCATGGGTGTTGCCTATCAGACCTTGCCTTCAAAATTTGTTCATAGATCATGAAATAGCTGTCTGGTGGAGTGAGTGATTCCCAAACTTCTGAAAAAGCCATGAATTTCTCCACTCACCCCTAGTTTTTACTTTTTAAATACTGTATAGACTGATGGTTGTGTTACTTTTGATGTCCTGTGAGGCTCTGGGGAGTGATAAGGGGGTAGGGAGTAAGGTGCTGCAGCTCTCTTGCTGATTAACTCTTGTATTGTCTCATGTATAATCATATACATGTATATACATATGTATATATATATATATATATATACAAAGCCTTTTTTTTTAATAGTGAAGACTAAAAAACCATGCTAGTCCCATATTTCTTTTCTTAGATTTATTTACAAAACCTGAGTTCTTCTGAAAGTATATGGCAGTCTAATTATCAACTAGTCATGTATAATTTAATAATTTCTCTGACAGTTTATTCCCTAGCAAAGAATCTAGAATGAGCCCTTTCAAACCAGTGAAGTCATCTAATTTTAAGGTATAGCAGTAGGGTTTAAAATGAAACCAGCTAGGTGACTCAGTGGATTGAGAGCCAGGCCTAGAGATAGGGATCCTGGATTCAAATATGGCCTCAGACACTTCTTAGTTGTAAGACCATGGGCAAGTTACTTAACCCTCATTGTCTCGCTTTTACTACTCTTTTGCCTTGGAACTAATACATAGTAGTAATTCTAGGATGAAAGGTAAGGATTTGGGAAAAGACGAAACTGCTTATTCATTGCTAGCTATGTCTTGTAACCATAAATGCATTTTGACTGACTTGATTACTTAGGTTAAAGAGGATTCCTATATCTTGATTACATATGTAAGTATTCCTCTCTGTTTTTCAGAGACTGCTATTCCAAAAAGCATTCAACTCTCAGCAGCTAGTTCACGTCACTGTCATTAACCTGTTTCAACTTCATCACCTTCGCGACTTTAGCAATGAAACTGAACAACACAGTTATAGCCAGGATGAACAGCTGTGTTGGACACAGCTACTGGCCCTTTTTAGTGAGTATACCTGTATTTGGTCTCTGCTGCTATCCTAGTTCTTATGTTGTACACCTTAGAAGTGAAATATTGCCCGTTTTCTTCATCCTAAAGAGGCAGTGGCATTTTTTAGTCTTATTTTTCAACATTCATATTGTTATTTGTTATTTGGGTGGTTCCATGAGCCTCTCTCTTGATCGTTTTCCCTCAAAGAAAGGGCAGTTTTGATATGGTGTAGCTAAAGACTGATAATTGCTTTGTTTTACTTGTATTTGTGCACTGTTTCATATCTTTTTGTATTCTGGGTTATTATCTCTTTCTTTTTTTGTCTCCCAAGTCTCTTTTCTTGGCATCCTGTGCAAGTGTCCTCTCCAGAATGAGTATCAGGAGGAGTCATGCAGTGCATATCCCCTTCCTGCTGTCAAGGTCTCAATGGACTGGCTGAAACTTAGACCTAGTGTCTTTCAGGAGACTGTGGTGGATGAAAGACAATAGTAAGTGTTTTAAAGTGTAGTGTGATGGTGTGTGATTTGAGAAATGCTCTGATTTGTATGCTATGTAAAGACTTCTAAAACACAACTTTAAGCAGTAAATGATATTGTTTGTTCTAGATATTCTTGGAAAATAGAACTGGAAACTTCTTTGGGTTGGTTGTTTATTTGAATTTCTTATGTAAAAAACATCCTAAGGAGGATATATGACTCATTCCTATCCCCTCTGTCATCAGAAGTGTATCATCCTGTTGCCAATTTAGGGGGAAAAGCAATTCCATTTTTTCAAGTTTACTTCTTATTTATTTACAATATACCCAAACATATCTAATTACAGGAAGTAGAGAAAATGCATTTTTTTTCCTTTATTGTTTTCTTCATATAAGCTGTTGCTCTTAACTATATTTTTTTTATAGTAACGATTTATATTATAGTAACGATAATAATTAGTTTGAAGAGACATGTAAGATATTTGACTATAGAGATAATATTTGATTATTAATTGACTAAATTTTTAGTTTCAGAGCATTTCTGGATTATGTTTTTGTTGAATTTAAAATGAAAATATATTTTGCCCAAGATCATATAGATAAATTTTTTTCCCATGAAGTCCATCATTGTAGGTGATGGGGCTTATTTTTTGAATATATATTTTTTTTCTTTTTTATAAAAAGGAATTTTTTTTTTCTTGAGGGGAATGGGGAATAGAATTTTTGTTTGGGAGCCTATAATTTTTAAACCTTTGACTGGCCATATTGTAAAATTGACCCAGCCAAGATTAGGATCCCATTGTCTTTCTACTTATAATCTTCTGTATCTTATATCTCTAAAGCTTGTAATTCTAGTCTTAATCATTTTAGGACAGATTCATAGAGAATGTTGTGAATCTGCTAATGTTAACCTGTATTAGTATTTATATTTATTTATAGTATATTCAGATTTCAGTTTCTTCTCTTCCACCATACCCTTCCTTCCCACCATACCCTTCCCTCCCCAACCCTCTTCTCAAATTCCTTGAAATCTGTTTTTCTTGCTTTGGTTCAATAAACCTTAACAACTATATTAATTGAATTTTGGATTGCAGGGATTTTTTAGTGTTTGTGATCTAGAATTTAGAATCTTCTTTAAAACTACTTCTCGTTCTGCTGTGCTTTAATTGTGTAGAAGGGTAGTAGACTAAACAGAAGAGCCTTCTTGCTTTATATACTTTATCTTGGGGTGCTCTTTTATTGATGTAGCCTGTGTCCCAGGACCCCGAATTTAGCCTATGCCCAGTTGCAGAACCTGGCGCAGTGGGGATGGGGGGGGGGGGGGGCAGTGGTGTTCAACCAGCACTCCTCTGCATGTAGTTTTGCTTCTAGTTCTCCCTTATCCCGTGAAAATCAACTCTCTGTGTCTACCTTTCAAGTTGTGTTCAGCGGGAGAGCCCCCTTATTCCATCTTGCTGTTAGTTTTTTGTTTGTTTTTTAAACCCTTGCCTTCCATCTTGAAGTCAATACTGTGTATTGGCTCCAAGGCAGAAAGAGTGGTAAGGGCTAGGCAATGGGGGTCAAATGACTTGCTCAGGGTCACACAACTGGGAAGTATCTGAGGCCAGATTTGAACCTAGGACCTCCTGTCTCTAGGTCTGGCTCTCAATCCACTGAACTACCCAGCTGCCCCCATTGCTGTTAGTTTTTGACTCTTGTTTGAGATGCTTTTTAAAGAATGGTTTGGAAAGATTGTCAGAGTGGTTTCATCTTTTACTGCTTACTAAGCCACCATCTTGGCTCTGCCCTACTATACTTCATCTTGGAATGATGAGAAAATAATTGAAGTTGTGTTTTAAGAACTAAAATCACATGCATATTCAAATCATCTTCATCTTCTTACATCTGACCTTACATTTTTAATTTATAGATTTCCCCCTCTCCATCCTTTTTAGAGATTAATATGTTCTGCCTCAAGTAAGTACTGATGTCTATGGATTCTTTTTCTTTATGGGAAGCATCAGTACCCCATGACAGTTTATCCACAAGTAAACTAATCATTCTGCTTTCTATAGCTTTTTTCTCTTGAGAACTCATTTTGCTTGCATGGAAACATTGTATCCATCATTGCAGTCTGGAATTTCTTTTTAAAACCATTAACATTTATTTTACAAATGTTTCTTGTTATTGTGGTGCATTATATCCCTACATATCTTCAACAAAAATACTTATTGGAAAGATATTCTGGAGATGAACCATAGTAGCAGAATATGTTCTTAAAAATTATTAAATATGTACCTCATGCACACCTTTCCAGATACACATGTATTACAATCAATAAATGACCCACTTTGGGAGGAGGAGTCTTGGCCACATTTTCATATCTTTCCCCACTCTTAAATGTTTGTGTGCATTCAAGGAATACAAATAATTATAATAGCTTAAGAGAGAACTAGATATGAAGAGCCAAGGATTCAGTTACTTTTTTTTTTTTAATGTTTACCTTCCTTCTTAGAATCAATACTATGTATTGGTTCCAAGGCAGAAGAACGGTAAGGGCTGGGCAATGGGGATTAAGTGACTTGCCCAATCCACTGAACTACCAAGCTGTCCCCTCTGGTAAATTTTTAACAGCTAATTAAATACCCTCAATAGGGGCAGCTATGTGGGTCAGTAGACAAAGAACCAGTAGCAACAGGGGAGACTCTGGGTTCAAATCTGGTTTCAGACCCTTTGTAACTGTGTGACCCTGGGCAAGTCATGTAACCCTAGTTGTATAGCTCTTACTACTCTTTTGTCTTGAAACCAATCCACAGTATTGATTATAAGACAAAAAGTAAGGTTTTCTAAAATAAAGAAATAAATGTCCTCTGTGGCTTTGAACAAGTGGTAACCTCCCCTGAACCTAAATTTTTCTTTATCTATGAATTAAGGGCATTGGCCTACATAGCTTTGGGGTTGGCTTCCTTCAGGCTCTATTCTTTGATGATACTTTTAATCTATTTTTAAAATAGATTGTATCACTATATAAGCAATAACATATGACCTGCAATATAATCATATCCATGATATTTTGGGACTTTATTGACAAAGTATAACATGTGAAAATGCTTTAAGACTTGTCTTAAATAAGTATTAGATAGCATTACCAAGTGCTCAATAATGATTTGTAAATGATCTTAGCACTAGTTCTAGGCTTCCAAGTGGAAATTAGGCCATTGAAATTCATCTTGGCTCTAGATGGTTTTAGAAACATTCTTTAGGATTAAGCTCTCTAGTGAGGGAACATATATGAAACTGAGGTCTACAGAAGTAATGCTATGGTTGATCAGGATACAGTTCCATTTTATCTTATATATCATGAAGTATAAAAATGGTATCTTTGATTTCCAGCATTTGGCCCTGGCTGATCTCTCTTCTAAACAGTTTCCAGCCCCATGAAGAAGATCTCTCCAGCATTAATGGTAACTGTTTTCCTATATTCTGGTTCCCATTGAGTAATAATAATCTTAGGGCCAGAATTGGATAAATTTAGAGGTTACCCTAGTCATAGCAGTCAATTTTTCAACTTGTGTTTTGGTTTTTTATATGTATGGTGTTCATAAGCTTAATTGTAACCTTCTTGAAGACAAAAGCTTTTAGTTTTCATCTTTGTATACCTAGTTTCTGAGCACAAGGCCTTGTACAAATGCCATGTAAATATTAAAGGCTTGATAATTATCAAATTGACTATTACTTTTCTTCACATAGCTTTATTTGAGAGGAAGATCTGAATAGGTCTAAATTGCTCTACAGTGCCATCCCTTTTATCTTCCCTTATTCTTTCCATTTAGTCACTATACATAGTCTAGAAAGGATTGGTTTTGGGGAAATCATTTCAGTTAGCTAGAATTCTAGCTTCCTGCCTATCATCTTCTCAGCTGCCAGGTGCTAGGCATAACAAAAACAAATGAGATACAATTTTTTATAGCTAGTGTTTGTGAGCACCATTTTGAAGTATTTTGGAAATTGGCCTATTTTTAATAGGAATACTTCTGTTGTTGGTTTTAAGGCAAAGAGCTATGGCTACCCATAAAGTAGAAGAGGTTCAGCATGTGTTTATTTCTTGAGCTGTATTATGTTCTGAATTATATGTTCATTCATAATAAATTTCTTATGTCTATTTTTTCAAAGCTACTCCACTTCCAGAAGAGTTTGAGTTACAGGGATTCTTAGCATTAAGACCTTCTTTCAGGTAGGTGGTATTATTATTATTGGTAACAGTATTAAAATGAAGGAGAAATAAGCATTTCTGGTGATGGGGGGGGGGGTCTTCGATGTGCCTCCCTGCTATAGTTTGGAGCAAGAATAGAATTGTAACACAAGTAGGAAATGCTAGATAATGTGGTATAGAATAAAAGAGAAAACAATTCACTTTCAGCATAATGCTTTTCATGCTTTTACAAGAATTGAAAAAACTGTAAATGTTAAAATTGATATATCCAAACAATGATGCATTTATATATTAAGTGCATTATATATTTGCAATATATATATATTAAGTGCATTATATATTAATACATTTTTACATGTTGTTTGTGTTATAATTTTAGTATGATTTTATTTAGTATATTTAGTATAAATTTAGTATAAATTTAGTATGATAAAGCATCCTTCAAGCACAGCATTATATTATTATGAATTTCATTTAACCTTGCTTTAGCCCTTTGAGGGCAGGTTTTATCTTTTTGCTTCCTTTCTGCTTTATCTTTCTGCCTATTAACTTGACTATCCGATAAAAAGTCTCTACAAGTGATAAGCCTTTGTATTTTATATAAAGCCTATGAAATATCTGATGATGGTGCTAAGTGCTTGTTAACTGCTGCCCTGGGTGTCTGCCCCTTGTTAACTATATATCAAGCAGTAAAGATATTTAAGACTGGGGGGTGGGAAGGGGGTCTGTAAACTTAGCAAGACCATTCATATTGTTGGAAATTTGAATTCAAAGAGAGATTTAGAGGGAGAAATTCAGTTCAGTTAATGTAACAAACATGGTATACATTTTTAATAGCCACTCATAAGATAGGTGTTCTTCATATTTTCCATCATTTAAGCTATTCCCATCTCTTTATATTATCTACAATAAAGCTTCATTATTCAGAGCCCACTAATTTGCATTTATGATCAAGCCAGGGCCTGGGCATAAATTTTCCTTGTCTCCCCTCAACTCCTCCAAACCCCCATACAAACCTCACTTTATCCCCCATTTTTCCAATCCTCCCCCTCCTTTCCCAATAAATATTACAATAAAGAGGAGTTTACTAAACATCCTACTAGTCCATTAATAAACATTTATTAAGCACCCACCATAGTGGGCCAAGGACTGTGCCAACTGCTAGGGATACACAAGAAAAAGGCCTTACTACCTTCAAGGAATTTACAGAGTAATAGGGGAGACAACATGCAAACAATTCTTCATAAATAAGTTATATATAGGATAAATTAGAAAAAACAAGAGATAACCCCTAGACTTAAAAGGGATTATGAAAGACTTCTCATAGAAAGTGAGCTTTGAGCTGGGGCTCAAGGGAGAAGTAGAAAACTGCATATGTGAAATATATATTAAAGCTAACATTTTCCTCCCTGGTTTTTAGCTTTTGTTCCCTTGTATATGCTGGAATCAACTAAGTCTACAAAAATATTTAGCAATTAATTAACATAAACCTTGTTATAGCATTCCTTTTAAAGTTTTTTTTTTCCCAGAAATGTGTTCTTTTCTGTGAAGTGCTATATCTATTTCTACATACTTTCTGTTTTTACCCTTAGGAAATATCAGCTTTAGTCATCAAAAACCGGGACCTGAAAAACCAAGTTCCACAGTAACATGATTATAATCTGGGGCAAATTACTGAGCTGTACCAATTCTCAGTTTACTGTCCTATAAAGTATAGGGAAAAGCCTTAATTTATAGAGTTAAAAGGTCCTGAAGTATATAATCTGGTAGCCTCAGATAGTAAGAAAGAAGTAAAATAGTTCCTTAACATAACAAATTGTGAAAATCTCATAAAAGGAACCTTAGATATCATTTAGTTCTACTTCCTCATCTTACAGGAAAAAAGAAGGTTAACAGGGATTATTAAGTAGCTTGCCTAGTATTCATACAGCTAATCTGTGGCAGAGTAAGGAAACTCCTAATAGTAATTAATTAACTACTCTATATTTCAAATGTTTGAAATCATGAGAGTTGGGTTTACTTAGTGCACATCATGAAAGAGGTATTGAGACTTAATTTTATTTTGTTTGCTCATGTCATTTCTAGGAACTTAGATTTCTCCAAAGGCCACCAGGGGATTACAGGAGACAAAGAGGGACAACAGTGGCGAATTCGCCAACAACGCTTGATTTCTATAGGCAAATGGATTGCTGATAATCAGCCAAGGTATCCCTAAGGCTTCTAGTGTCCTTTTACCTGCCTGCGCATTAAAGATTGTTGTTGTTTTTTTTTTTAAGCTTTGTTGAGGCAGTAATTAAAAGCCCAAAGTTAAAGCTGATGCTATAGTATTATCAGTTTTAACCAAGGATCAGTTTCTATCTCTTCCCTCCTATCCCAACATAGTTGTTTCTGTGCATGGATGTTTTCCTTATTCCCAAACCTAGACTTGTTCTGTAATGTAGAGACTTGCATATAAATATGACTGCATCATACATACTCCAGAGGTACAGTGATGATATGTGGAGAGGGCAGAGGGCACAGGAGGTACATGATGACACTTGTAGGAAGTAATAAAGGATAAAGAGGCGTACTGACTGGGACTCCTTTGTTAAGTCTTCCAGACACGCTCACATTTGCAGTAATGAATGCAATTGGGCTACACTGATTGACTGTTGGACCCTACACACTGTTTAGTGATTACTTAATAGGTTTGTATCTTTCACGTATGGATTTATTTTTACTTTTCTTTTAGGCTGATTCAGTGTGAAAATGAGGTAGGGAAATTGTTGTTTATCACAGAGATTCCAGAGTTACTACTAGAAGACCCCAGTGAAGCCAAAGAGAACCTGGTCCTTCAAGAAGCCTCCCTCACAGAGTCCCTGCCTGCGGATGGGAGTCCGGGCCTAAAATCTGTGCTCTCTACGGGCAGAAGTGTGAGCAACAGCTGCGACACCACGGAGAAGCCCATGGTCACCTTCAAGGAGAACATTAAGCCTCGAGAGGTGAACAGAGAGCAAGGAAGAAGCTACCCACCCAAAGAGGTGAGAAGGGACTATAGCAAAAGCATAGCAGTTACTAAGAGTGATGGAAAGAAGGACAACAACAAGAGGAAAAATGAGACCAAGAAATGCACCTTAGAGAAGTTGCAGGAAGCGGGAAAGCAGAGTGTGGCGGTGCAGGTAAGACACATGTGAATAAGGTGTAGAGGAAGGACTTGTCACGAGACAGAGCTTTAGTTGTGCCTAAGCCTGCCCAGTGGCCTTCTGCTGAGCTACATGGGGGAGAGCTGGCTTTGGTACTGATCTTTCAGGGCTTAGGATCTGAGTAAGATAAAGATTGAAGTCTCTGCTTAGAGATTGGATACCATTGTTACTGATTATGTTCCATTTCACCTGAATCTGGTTGTTTGATTTAAATATCTAAGCCTTCCACTGCACCAACAATAATAGTACTACAGTACTACATCTAGTAGTCTCTTTGGAAAGTATGAATACTGTATATGGGTACTATTATAGTAGATATGCACTCTTCCCCTTTCCATTCCAGATAGAACCCCCAAATTCCTATAAAAATACGATTATGTTAGAGCTCTTGTAGTCTCTTTACACTCAATTGTTCAAAGTTTTTGTTGAGAGACCAAATACTTGACACATTCCCCACTGAATATAACTGAGAGGACATATTGTTATAGGTGGGAGTATACTATCATGACTAGGTTAATCTCAACTTGTCTTATACAGATAGAGTTTTAAGCTTTAATCCCTTAAACCTGCACGAAGATTTTTGGGACTCCCTATACTGCTTGTTCTTTGAGTTAAATTAAAAAAAAAATTTTTTTTTTGGTTGATTCTTATCACCTTCATTTCTTATACATTTGCAGAAATGAAGGTAGGTGTGTGTGTGTGTGTGTGTGTGTGTGTGTGTTTTTCTCTTCCCCAGAGAGCCATCCTTTACAATAGCATTTAGGGTAGAGAAAGTTGTAGCATATATTGACTTAGATCTTTTTAATAATGCTAGTTTATTCACTTTTGTAACAAGTTTAAAATAGGACTAGGAACCATGCGGTTTAGTGCAAGGTAGGAATAAGGGAAAGAACTTAAGCAAGCAAAGGAATAGGAGAAAAGACAATTATATGACTGCAAAGCTGCAACTTTCCCTCCCCCAGGTCCAGTCTAGAGGTTATATCCCTTTTTAAAATTTCCTAACCAACCTACCTGTAGCTAATGTTTGACAAAGAAGATTCCCCTGAATCTCTAGTTCTCTGGGCTCTAGCTAGGCTCCTGTCACCAATAAATCTTTCTTGGGGCAAACCACCAAGAATCTAAAGTACCACTTTGAATGAGAGGTTGAGGCTGGGACCCCCTGGTCTGACTGTTTGTGCACATGGTGATGATATCAGATAGAAGATATTGGTGTTGGGAGAAGAGAGGGAAGTAGCTGGTAATTGGAGCTTGATAGTACAGAATCTACCATGAGCTATACAAGAAGCAGCAATGGGTAGTAAATAGGACGTACAAGATAAAGAAGCAGGTGAGGTCTGGCCCTCTCACTAGCTGGTCCTTTGGCAAGGCAGTGCCCCCTTTCTGAACCTCAGTTTCCTCATCTGCAAAATGAGCAAGTAGGACTAGGTGACTTATATATTGTCTTCCATTGCCGAATCTCTGATCTCTCAAATCAGTACAAAAGAGTAGAGGATTTCTTCCCTGAGGCTTCTCTGCATGAGTAATATGATTGGCTTTATTCAAAGTACGATGATTCCTATAGAGTGAATTGGTGTCCTAATAGTGTGAAATTCTTCTGGGCGTTATCTATTTTCTTATTCTAAATGCTTGTGAATTAATTTTTTTAAATTCTATGACAATAATGCATTTCCTATAGCAAACATTTGGTAAATGTTTGTAGGTTTTAAATGTTAGAGCAATGGCCTGGTTTTAAATAATTTCTTCAAAAGTTGATCCTTCTTTCTTACCCTAACTTCTAGTTTCTTATTGTTAAAATGAGAGTTGCCAATTTGTTAAAATGAGAGTTGCCAATTTGCTTTATTACCATCATTTCAGAAAATTTTTCCTGTTACTTCTCTTTTGTTGCAGGTGAAATCTCAGACTGAGTTAAGGAAGACCCCAGTGTCTGAAGCTAGAAAAACACCTGTAACTCAGACCCCAAGTCAGGCAAGCAATTCCCAGTTCATCCCTATACATCACCCAGGAGCCTTCCCTCCCCTTCCCAGCCGACCAGGTAAAACTATTTTCTGGAATCTTCTTTTTTGAGGGCAAAGAGTATTATCTTTATCCTTAAAATTTTCTTCATGTTATTTGATACTCTCCCTTAGCTATATTAGACACTTAATAAATGTTCATCATGGGACAATGACTCATCTTTTACTTAATTCCAATTGTATGAAAATGTATTCTTGAGGACAAATTCAGGTTCAGTTCTCTATAGCAAAATACCAAAGCTGACAAGTATTCTCTTATGTATTTTGGAGTTGTGTTTTGTAACATTCCTCTATGTACTAACATCCTTGTATCACTTAGGCTTTGCTACCCACAGATAGTTGGATCTTCCTTAGAAAATATGCTGGAGCATTTCCTGCTTAACATTGTTAGAATTGAACAATAACAAAACTCTTGGAAAAATAGCTTCCTAAAGAAATGCCCATACTCTATATGTAGTGCTTAAAAATAAGTTGAAGACTGACTACGTGCTGCCTTTATCTCATTAAGACATTTCATCATGGATCCTAAAGATGAAAAATGACAGAATGCCCTTTCTTACATTGTTCTGCATGACAATATAAAGGTTCTTTTCCTATAGCTAAGCTATCTTTCTTTTTCTATTTTAAAGGGTTCCCACCCCCAGCATATGTTATCCCCCCTCCTGTGGCATTCTCTATGGGCTCAGGTTACACCTTCCCAGCTGGTGTTTCTGTCCCGGGAACCTATCTTCAGCCTACAGCTCACTCTCCAGCAGGAAACCAGGTGCAAGCTGGGAAACAGTCCCACATTCCTTACAGCCAGCAAAGGCCCTCTGGACCAGGGCCAATGAACCAGGGACCTCAACAGTCACAGCCACCTTCTCAACAATCCCTTTCATCTTTACCAGCTCAGCCAACAGCACAGTCTACAAGCCAATTGCAGGTCCAGGCACTGGCTCAGCAACAACAGTCTCCTACAAAGGCTGTGCAGGCTTTGGGGAAAAGCCCTCCTCATCACTCTGGATTCCAGCAGGTAAAATTGCAATGGAAAGAGCTATGGTTAAATCAAAACACCTAAAAATGGGAAGAAAGGGAAAATAGCTGCAGGTATTATAAGTAGGCTAAATTAAAATGGTAATTTTTATAAGATGTAGCTTTCAATGAAAGGGAATAGTGAGCCAGTCAGTAAATATGTATTAAGCACCTGCTATGTCCTTGGCTAAGCCCAGGGGACACAAAGAAAGACAAAAGGCAGGCCCTGTGGGAAAGGAGGCCCTAGTCTGATGGGGGAGACCATGAGCAAACTAGTAAATAGACCAGCAGGCTCCATAAGATATCAGTTGGAGATAACCAATAGAAGGATGACATTTTATCTTATATAGGTTCTGGTCTATCATGCTTGTCCTTAGCTATCATTCTTTCTTGCTGCTACCAGATTTTTTTTTCCTGGTTTTTTTCTTGTAAAGCCCTTTGGGGAATTTTCTCTATAATTTGTTTGTGTTTGGCAAAGCATGAGGAATGGCACCATTATCTCTCCTGATCTCAGGGTATTGAATGAGTGATATTGACAGCTGCAGACTTTGCCATTCTTACCTGTCCTAGAGGCAAGAAAACTCCCTAGCCTCCAAAATGGTTAGGGAACAAAGGCAAATTTCCATGTGTGAGCTTCATGCTCTAACAACAAGAAGTATGACATAATGGGATCTCCGGACTCTGCCAGGGGCAAGAGAGAGGTACATCACCTTAATCAGGCCCAGTCCAGTGCATCTCTGTGGGTCTCAGCTTGCTCATTTATATAATTCAGTGGCTGGACTAGATAATATCTTTGGTTCCCCTTCCTCTAGCATTCTTTTTTTTTTTCTATTTCTAGGAAGGTTAGCATACTGAAAAGCCAATAAGATAATCAGTAGAGTAGAAGGCTCTGTAGTCTAAAATATTATAGATTTTGTAGTTTCCTTTCTAGTCATGAAGCAGTGTTAATGTTATATGTTCATCTTTGCTAAAATCCATTTCATTTTTAGTATCAGGCAGATGCTTCCAAACAGCTGTGGAATCCACCTCAGGTCCAAGGCCCATTAGGGAAGATTATGCCTGTGAAGCAGCCCTACTACCTTCAGACCCAGGACTCCCTAAAACTGTTTGAGCCGTCCTTGCAACCTCCTGTAATGCAACAGCAGCCTCTAGAGAAAAAAATGAAGCCTTTTACCATGGAGCCATATAACCAGAATCCCTCAGAAGTCAAGGTCCCAGAATTCTACTGGGATCCAACTTATAACATGGCTGATAATCGAGCAGTGATGACCCAGCAAGCAAGTGTGGACCGTCGGGGCAAAAGGCCACCAGGTGTCTTTCCCTCTGAGCAGGATCCCGTCCCCAGGATGCCGTTTGAGGTGAGAATACTTTCACACCCACAGCCTTTGTTTGTGGAGAGCTCTCCAGTACTCTTATGTGGAAAGCTGCAGAACAAAGGACATATTTCCTTCTCATTTACTTAGAAAAATGAACTTTATCCAATTCTTTTGTTTGGTGCAAAAGAACTGATATGCTGGGATTTAGTGATGATTCCATCACTCAGATTTGATTGCCATAGTAAAGATGGTCTAGCAGAAAATCTGTTTGTAGGGTACATCATCTTAGAAAAATAAATATGTGACATGGTACTAGCCAAATAGGTTCTGACTTGGTTCAGCCCAATAGGGCTGACTTGACTATTGTGTAAAAATAGGATTATAGGGTCACTTCATTTTTTAAAACCAGAAATTATTTCTTAATAGGGACAAAGTCAACTGGTTATTTATGACTGCCTTTCTTTGCCCCCTCTCTTGCACAGACTATATTACTAGGTCATTATACATGACTAAAGGGGAGCTGCTCCTGCCCTGCTAGCTCACCTGCTAGGCCCTGGGATCCATGGCATGTTTTTAACTTGACAGCTGTAGCCCCCTTCCTCATACCATCAAGGCAATGGCCTGGGTTTCTGCTCAGTGCTTGTTGTCTTCTCTCTTTCTGTATGGTCTGTTGTCTTGTTCTCTGCTCAGGATCTATCACTGTAGTACATGACCCCCACTCGCTAGAACCCTTTCTTCTTGCCTAATAACCTATGCTTATTTTGTTTCAGTTTCTTCTTTCCCCCTTAACCTTCCCTGGCTCCATTTCAGCCAATGTTCTTCCTCACACCACTCCTGCTTTTCTCCCCTTCTCCCTTACTGTGTCTCACTGTGCTCCTTTCTGTCACTAGGACCCCAAGAGCTCCCCTCTGCTTCCTCCGGACCTGTTAAAGAGTCTGGCTGCCTTGGAGGAAGAGGAAGAGCTGATTTTTTCTAACCCTCCTGATCTTTACCCAGCTCTGCTGGGGCCTCTCGCCTCTCTTCCTGGACGAAGCCTCTTTGTATGTATTTGACATAATTCTGCTGCTGCTTGCTCTAACGCTGACTCCTTTTCTGAGACTTTATTTGAAATCCATAAAGATTGAGATTTCTTCTTTCTTGGGGTTTCAAGCAAAACTTCTTTATTATCCTTAGACCTAGGAAGGAAAGAAAGCATGGAAAACAAATTTCTAACTCAAAATCCCCCCACCCCACCCCACCCCCCAAATATTCAATTCACTTTAGCTTGGATGAAACATTACCTAAAGTAGTGGATATGATATCCACAAAGAATTATTGTCCTTCACATGCAGGTATGACACTGCTAAACTCATTATTTAGATGACAGTTCTCTTTTGAACTTGAAGCTTATTTTCACTCTTAAGGAACAGCAAGATTCACCAAATGCATTCCTATATCACAAGAAATTTGTATTTTGCTCTAGATCAAAAAGGCTGGGGGAGAATGGGTAGTGGGGAATAATCTTATTTGTAAATATCTTATGTGATAAAATAGAGAATAAATTGCTAGTTTATAAACAGCTATAGATTAAATGTCAGTTCATGCAATCTTTATTTTCACAAAATTTACTTATACCTCCCCACCAGTCCAATTTTTAGAAAAAAGAATTATGGAGTTATTTATAAAATTTGATGTATAGTCAGAGGCAATATACTGCTCTAAACACTCTTGAGAGTTGAGATCCCTATGCTTGTTATCATACATATAGAAGTTGCTGGTGACTTTTGTTTAAATAAAAGATTGAGCCCTACTTGTTTGCCTTTCCCATAGGCCAAGAGCAACAAAACCTAGTCAGATTGAACAAATGATTTCAATCCCAGGAAAGTAAAAATTGAGATCCATAATACCAGGAGCCCTGCTATCCCACCCACACTGAAAACCCCTGCAGAATTTTCTGATTGAGAGTGGGCAAATCATCCATTTAGGCCCTCTCATTTTTCATAGACCATGGCAGCAGTCTTTAGGCCAGCTATAACAAGCAGTCACCCAGCAAGCATTCATGCTACCACCCCATCCAAGAATGAGAGGAGGAAGTGTCCCACCTCACAACTAGTCATTCTCTTTCTTCTATTGCTTTATTTTCCTGTTCTCCCTCTAAACACCCAACCTTTCTATTCATTTGTTTCCTAGGGGCTGGCATCCTTTTAACCAAAAAAGGGTTGAGATGAGTGTTTGTCTAATTTATTTTGTTGAATCCCTACCTTATAATATAGTCTTCCCATAGCATTTAAAACAAAAATGCTTTTGACCCCAGAAATCTTCACCACTGCATTCCAAACTTAATTGTTACTTGATGATACTTTCTATCTAAAAGTGCCTTACATGTAGGTGCTCCATAAATACTGATTTAGCATATATCCAATGAGAGTGTCTTATTTTATATTTTTTATTCAAGCTATGACACAAATAATTTCTTAGGTCTGATCTAATTTTTATGTCCCAGTTTTGTTTGTTTAACTAAGTTAGTTTATCTGTAAAGGGAGCTGGCAAATAGAATGAAAAGTGACCCTATTTTCAATCATTAATAATAATGTTATTTGCCAAGAATTCAGTGAACCAAAAAATATTGCAGTAATCCATTGTCTGTTGACAACTGGTATTAATTTAAATGGAGCTATTATTTTCTTTACAATTATAATGTACTTTTTCTAGGTGCCTAATGATTTGATATTTGCTAAGAGGCCAGTGCTAGATTAAATCTTCTGATTTGTGAAAGTTATATTTTAAGGCTCTCTTTGTATTACAGTTTTTAACTGATATTAATATGTTGGTATCAGAACATTAATTTTATTTCCTAGTTTATATCAAGTTCTATTAGTTCACAATTTTTCTTTGTGGACGTTAAACCTATTGTAAGATAGATTACCTAGAAGATAGAATGAGTTGTGATGATGTAATAGCTTTTGCCTTCTGCTCAGTAACATTTAAAAAGTAACAAGGGCAAAAAATGCAAGAACTAACTTGACGAAATCTTTCTTTTTTTGGGTCCCTGAAGAAGTCCTTGTTGGAGAAACCCTCAGAACTCATGTCTCATTCTTCTTCTTTCCTATCCCTCACTGGCTTCTCTCTCAATCAGGTAAGCTAACTGTTAAGAAATGGGGGGGGGGGGGGTTGTTTGTTGTTGTTTTTTCATGTTATAGAACCTATTTGTATTGTTTTTACTGAATTTTTCTTCCTCATTTGATGAGCACCTTCTAGAAATTTTTTCTCCCTCCTTAACTTTTCCTTTATCTTCCCCATTTGGACCAGGTTAGAGGTTCTTACTGAACCTCCAAGAGCACTTTGGCAGTTCTCATTAATGTAACATTTGTAATTATGACTTTGTTCTACAACCAAAGAAATTACTTACTTGCCTTTTGTGACTGTATGGTTCTTCACACATGTTGATAGAAAGGGGAAAATTATTACATTTGTGAGGAAAAATGTGTCAGGGTCTTTGTGCATACATACAAGTACATTCACCCATGAAAGCTGTATGTTTATAACTTGAGTTTCTGTTTTGTAATCACTCAGGAAAGATACCCAAATAACAGCATGTTTAACGAAGTATATGGCAAAAACCTAACTACCAGTGGAAAAGCAGAGATTAATCCCTCATTGACTCACCAAGAAACATCATTATACTCTCTTTTTGAAGGGACTCCCTGGTCTCCATCTCTTCCTGCCAGTTCAGGTAAGAAATACAAATTCATTACAGAGATATTTTGTGCACACATTGAACTATTTTATTAGGCACTATATTTATTTATAATAGAATTAAACTGTGTTTAGTAGCTATGCAAAACTAATTATGAAACCAAAGTGAAATGAGATCATTTAAAAAGAAGAGTTCCTGAGACTGAGAGATACCTGATGTTTTCTCAGATGGCAAAAGCTAGTGAGAATCAGCATGCTTTTAAAAAAAAATGCCTACTATGACCCACACATTGTACTAGGTGCTGGGAGATACAGAGAAAGCACTACCACTGCCACCGCCACCACACGGCTCCCTGCAAAAAGGGCAACAAACCTAATACCTCCTCTCAGAGATCAATATATATAAGAGACAACTCCATTTATAAATAATGTACAAAATAAAAGAAGGTAATTTTTGGAGTAAAGCTCCTACAGCAGGGAGAAATTAGAAAAGAGCTCTGATAGAAGGTCAAACTGGAGCTGGGCTTAAAAGCAGAAATACTCCTAAAACTTACCAAGATTACCAAGAAGGCAAACCAAGGATTAAGTTGCTACAGTATGTAGAGGCAAGAAAGCCAATATTGAGTCCCTGGTCCTATCCTGCCTGCTTGGCTGGGATATATGGTTATAAAGAAATTTGTCAGGTTTTGAGGTATTTGTACAAGTTTTCAAAAGTACGGTATTTCAGCTATCCTATTTTGTGGTTGTGGATACTAAGCTATTTATATGAAGATTGTTCTTAAAACTAAAGAAATCAGATTCATTCTGATCATATCTATATGTATTTACATATATTTTGTGTTTATGTTCTATTTATATCTAACATTTTAATCTGTTACCAGATTCTGATAAGGCAAGTTTGTGTTCCTTGACTTCCTAATCAAATGCTCTCATTCATTCCCAGTTCTTTAGGTAGGACTGTTCTGGAGGCAAGAATTTAACCTACCCCTTCCTTACTCCTGACCCTCAAGACCTCTGTGATTTCAGTGTTCTCCAATAAAGGAAAACTGGTGTGTTTGTGAAATACTTAATTCTGTAGTTTCTTGTATTATTATTATTTAATAGATCATTCAACACCAGCCAGCCAGTCTCCTCACTCTTCTAATCCAAGTAGCCTGCCAAGTTCTCCTCCAACTCACAACCATAATTCTGTTCCATTCTCCAATTTTGGGCCCATTGGGACTCCTGATAATAGAGATAGGAGGATTGCAGATCGTTGGAAAACCGATAAACCAGGTGAGAATTGATTTTCATTTATTAATAATATCCCTAAAGAGCCACTATTAGAATCTTCCATACTTTCACCTGGCAAATAATAAAATTCTTAAACGTCTTTCTTTCTTACCTTAGCTATGGGTGGATTTGGCTTTGATTATCTCCCAGCAACATCCTCATCCTCTGAGACTAGCTGGCATCAGGCCAGTACTCCAAGTGGTACCTGGACAGGCCATGGCCCTTCCATGGAGGATTCCTCTGCTGTCCTTATGGAAAGCCTAAAGGTGAGTATATTCCAGGAACAAGGAATAGACAACAGAATATTGTTTCCTCCTCAAAGTGTTAATCAGTAGATTTTTATAGGAGTGGTTAATATAAAGCACATATATGGAAATGTTTTGGGAACCACTGATCTGCTTCATGAGTCTCTTGGGAAAGTTTCCTGTTGGGAAATCAATTAGTGACAAGGTGGGATGAGGATTTCATTTCTTTCCAGCTGGAGGGGGCTGGGGACAGACACATTTGGTCTAAGTTCATTCTGACATGGTCTGAGGACAGTGCAGTGCCCAGTGTCTCGTGGGGGGTTTCCTTGTAGGCTTAAAACTCATAAAATTCATTCTTCATGCTCTTAGGAGACTGAATTTAGCCAAGAATCTATTAGATTACACTTTCACTTTTATTGGTTGGTCAAATAATAATAGGTCTAATGAGAATTTTTTCCAACAAGTTTGATTGCCTTGGTAGACACTCTCCTTCAGGTCACTGAGAGAGGCCTGTCTCTCCTAACGAGATCTGTGTTTTTCAGTCTATCTGGTCCAGTTCCATGATGCATCCTGGACCTTCGGCCCTGGAGCAGCTGTTGATGCAGCAGAAACAAAAGCAGCAGCGTGGACAAGGCACCATGAACCCACCGCACTGAGGCCAAGGTGGCAGCCCTGGTGAACAAAGGCTCCATGAACCATGGCATGTTGGGTTTGCAGGACTGGCCCACACAGGAACCTGCGGGTGGCAGCCCTCTTTTCTGTTTCTCGCTGTCGAGAGGGTGTAAGTGTTCCACCAGCCCGCTGAGTGTGCACGAAATGTTCGCAGTGCAACAACAAAAAAACATCAGGAACTCTCCTGTCCCCCCAGGGCCCACCGGGAGGGAGAGAGGAACTGCTGTTTGTCTCACTCAGTTACCTGATGTCACCGCCTCTCACCTTCTCCATCGTGCATGTCCCCAGCCACATGGGAAGGGAAAGCTGAGAACGAAAGGCAGATGGGAGAAGCCGATGGGAACTTCTCGATCCTTTTTTCCTCTTTGGGGAATAAAATAGGAATCCATTAATGATTGCTTTGCTGACTGAGAATGTAGTTGAAATTATTCCTAAACATCTTTATTATTATTACTCTCAGTAGTAAAAGATCACACTGAATTCTTCCATACACAGATGTGCTTCTAGTCAGTGTGTAGCGATGAAGGCCTCGTTCACTGCTCGTGCTCGAGGTAGTAGTGACAGGATGGGGGAACGTGTCTCCTCAGCCAGGGGAAGTGTTTCCAAAAGGAGAGCACGTGACCTCCCCCTTCACTCAGAAGGCTCTGGCTGGCCCTTTCATGGCCTGGAAGATCCAGCAGGAAATGCCCTTCACCCTGTCGATACTCTGAGCCGCAGTCAGGGACAACAGTGTGTGCGCTGGGCTGCGCTGGACAAGCAGGTGACTGCTGTAGGGTTTTAAATTAACGTTTCTGATTCCTGTACATTTTACAGTAGCATAGCAAGCAATCTCACAGAAGCCAGGCTAGTCTGTCCATTCATGGCCTGACCCATTTTAATAGCTAGTAGAAGCTTTCAGTGTGGTTTTTTTTTTCCCGTTTTGTTTTTGTTCCCCTATCCTCTTCACCTACCTTCCTCCCACCCCCAGATTTCTCCCTTTACCCTATGCTGGATGCTAGTAGTTTTTATTCCTAATGTACAACATCTCACCAAGAAGCAGCTTGGGGTCCAGCAGGTGGGGGCCCACCCCAGAAGATGGTCCAGATAGACAGGAAGCAGCAGCGTATGCACAGCCCACCAAGGGGCGCAGGCCCAGCTGCCCAGGCCCCTGCACAGCGCCAGTTCCCAACCCTCCAGCTCTACAGTGAAACTCAAGGCACCATGGACCTATGCACCTCATGTACACGGAAGAAACAATGCACTGTGTTCTGGAAAAGGTGCAAAGAAAGGGGAATAAACTTTACTTGATATTTATTGGGGGAAAGAAGACTGGAAACTTCCTCATGTAGAAAAAAAAGGACAACTTTTCTGATAGTCATTTCCTGGAAAAGTAATATTTTATGGGAAAATTATGGAAACAACCTAAATGTCCAATTGCTGCGCTGGTGATAGGATTTCCCCCCTCCCCCTGGGTTTTGTTTTTTTTTCCTTTTTCAATGGGTGAGGGTGCATGTGTGCTTGCACACTCACACTCACACTCACGTAAATATGAGGTAGTTCAGGACCTCAGAGCTGGAGCACAGCTGCAGAGCAGAGCCAGGAGCCCGGGCATCCCCAGAGTCCGGGCAGGGGGAAGGATGCACATTGCTCAACCCTGGGAATGGTTGACTTCCCCCGGTACTCGCAGCATTAGCGCTCTGAGTTTGACAAGATGTTTTGTTTTTATTTTTGAAAGGTCTCAAAAAGGGTCAAGCCTCCCTCCCACTCACCCCATTCCCCACAGTGGCAGTATGAAACCCTCCGTGCTTCTCTCCAGCCCTCCCCTCTCTCTGCTTCTTCCCCCTCCCCTCCTGCCCAACCTCACCCCAGTTTGTGTGTTTGAGCTGTGCATCCAGGCAGCTGCAACATTCCAGTGTTTGAAACGTCACTGACTCTTGCACCCTAGACAAGCTAACCAGGTTCACCATCTCACTCCTGGCAGTGCCCGACAGTCCCATTTCTGCATGAGAATCTGGTGTTTGGAATGTTTTCTGATTCTTGGGGTGGGGCTCCCTACCCTATCATACTCACTGTGGAGTGATGAAGAGGGGAGGGGACCCCCAGCAGAAACTGGTTTGTGTAGTAAGCTTTTCTTTTGTGTTTTTGTCTGTCTGTGCAAGACATGCAGCTGCTGAAATCAGCTTTGCCTTTAATTAAACCATGTTCTCTCCAACCAAACCTGTGTGTAAGATGCCATTTTTTCTGCCTTCAAAATTAGGTTTTTTTAAAGCCAACATTTTTTTTAATTGCATGTACCATTTAACATAGACTTCAAAAGAACACAATTAAAGTGTATGAAGTGTTCCACAAAGGTGGTCACAGCCACATATATTATACACATGAAGATTAGGTCTATTTTAATGAAAGCTAAAGGATGGATAAAGAGAAACTGGTTTTCAGGATATTTGGTTTAATAAAAAAGGGAGGTGATTTCAAAGGCAGGATTCTACCAATCTTACTCAAGTCTTTACTTTTAGATGGGAAATTTAAATGGCTGACCTTGGTCAAGAAAACTATCTCTTCTGGACCTCAGTCACCATTTATTTTTGCTTTTAAGAAGAGATTGGACCTAGATGATTACCTCCAAAGTCTTTACCTATTTTAAATACAGTAATCCCATGAAGTTATTTTTTGAAGAACTGTCTTTCCCTAAATTAAAGCTATGGGAACAATTAAAGTGTAAAAGCTTTGGGTTGCTTCCCTTACTGCTGTTTACCCTTTCTAGAAGCAGTCTGTTAGGCCCCCACTTTGCAAGCTAAGCCTCAATGTGATTTAAACCAGAATTGCCCTTTTTTTCTAACCTAATGGTTGAGTCATAATAACATACCAGCAAAAGGCAAAATGCCATCATTCTGGCTCTATCAACTTAGTTTTGAATTTGCATCTGTGGTGCCATTTTGTTACAAACACCTTTCTAACTCAAAAAACATTGAAGAAAACTTCAAATTTCAACCAGAATAAGTGAAAAAAGGACTAGTAAGCATGAACCTTCAGCTCCAATTTATAGCCCTTTGGCTGGTTTATTTTAAAACTACATTAGTAAACTGATGTTTTACAATTGCAGTCCATTATGTGAACACGAAAAACTTTGAGATGAAACTAACAGATTTGAATTAGCCCATCTGCAAGGAGAAACATTTAAAAGATGAACAGTTGAGTTTCATGACAAAGCCAGGGAAACAGAAAAAGAAAAATGCCATGAGGATGGACCAGGAAGACTGGGGGTGGTAGAAGGAACCCTGGATTCTACCAGATAATGTGGCTAAAAGCAGACAAGTCAATAGCTTAAAATCTGTGAGACTCACTAAAATAAGAATACTCCAGCACTTGGAGGTAACCACTCCGCAAACCCTCAAGGGCCATTGGAATGCAAAAGAGGAAATAGATGGTAGATAGCTGGAAGACCTACTTTCATTCAAGTCTTGCTTCAGAAACAAACTGGCTTTGTGAGCCTAGGCTAGTCCTTTAATCTCCATGCTCTGGGCAATTTAAGACTATAGAGTGGAGAGGATCTTGCATTGGTAGAGGGAGTTTCTTCCCTTGGAGTTCCCCGTGTCATTGAAGTCATAGGTTCAATTCCCTATACCTATCTCAGACTTGTATAAGCTACCGCTTGAGGTGATTTTCTGAAGAAGATGCCGTGTAAATTTTAAGGCATCATGTAAATGTTAGTAGCTAATACAAGGATTTTAACCTAGAATACTTCGTCTTCCTAAGAATAGCTTTTTCTTACTATGTGGCTTACAATGCCATCCATGTATTTGAACCTTCAGGAACTGGACTTCTGATACTTAACACCCTTGTGGACTAAGAGGGAAGGAAGAGATGCTAGGCACTGATGTTGTAAAACAAGGACTCTGATGTTTCCTGATATGATCAAATGCCTTGTTCCCTAGAAACACCACTCATTATCCAGGTCCCAACTACTTAAGTAACAGGATTTTTAATGAAGGAGTTTAAAAATATCAGATAAAACTTTACAAGGAAAGTAGGTTAACATTCTCCAGCTGGTACTGTTTCTCAGGACATCCGGCTGTTGTGCATCTTTGAAATGCTTAGAACTTGTCTGTTTTTCCAACTTCTTTGCCTGCCCTGAAACTTCTTAGGTTTTCATGGCCTGGCCTTCTGGTCCTGTAGCTGCACATTCTTCAACAAATGCTTTTGGGAAAATGCCCACTTTCCCATTACATTCTCCTTCAAGCCAGTCATCATTCACTAGGATGAAAAGGAGAGAAAATACATACTGTGTAGAAACAGTTGGGAAATTGCCATATTTAAGTTCTTGACATGTGAGGTACAAAGGTGGGCCAGATGTGAGAAAGCAAATCCAGAAAGAGCTATTAAGAAAAGGCTTCAAAAGGCAACAAAGTATTAATGTGGGAGAAAATGAAGAAAATGCTAGAGAGTAATGCAGATATGATGGAAAATTGGTTTAACCACTTAACTTTGCCATCATAAGCAAGTTGACCCACTCGGTGGACCTCAATTTCTCCAATTGTAAATATGGCAGTTAGATTATCTCTAAAAGTCCTTTTCCAGATTTAAATTTATGTGGTGGTGAACTGAGCAACAAGCCTTTGTTGATTGAGTGTTTCACCAGTAACACTTGTTACTGATATTGTTTGGTTCCTAGCATAGCCAAGATTTAAATTTGGGCACAAGAAATTACTTGTCAAATAAAAACATAGGTACCAACCAACACCGAAGAAGAATTCAAATCACTAATCATGTTCGTTAGCAGAAAAATTAAATCTTGTTGCTGACAAGTACCAAAAAGAATACATTTGGTTTTGTTAGTTAAGAAATGCCCTTTTCATTTTAATCAATACTGAAAATTATCCTTCATTATAATGCAATCTTTGGGATTTAGGTTGTAGGATCCCGCAATAAGTATTCTTTTGGTGCTCATTAAGTCAACATAGGTCCAAGATGAACCTGCCTGCTTAGTGTTGAATTTTTTAAATGAATTTAAAAAATACATTTTTTGCTTTCTATATCACTTTCTCTCACCCTTTCAGCAGCCATCCCAAATAACATTTTTAGAGGAAGATAAAAACATTTCAGCAAAATTGATGACTAGAAAACTGAAAATCAATACCAGATTCGTGGATGTTGAACTCCCCTTGATGTTCTACCAAATTTTTTCCTGACTTGAAATGAACTGACATTAATGACTAATAACCACAGACACTTGTTAAGACTGATTTTTCTACTATCCCTAGTATGGAGATGCTCTAAAATCTGTCTCCTGCAACAAAAAGGATAAAAAAAAAGGCAGCATTTAGGCTGTCTCAGTCCAGTTGTGCCATTTCATTAAACTAAAATGGCACCAGGATTTTAGGGTATGCGTGAATGAAGGGGAGGGGATGAAGAGAGGGATAAAAAATAGAAAAATGAACCTTTTGAGATCATCTCATCTAACCCTCTTGCTTTAGACATACAGAAACAAACACTAATGTTATTTCCATCAGTTACTTCATTTGTCTGACCTAAATAATGTTTACATAACACTAAAATCCTCCTCTGAAGCCACATCGTGGCTTGGAGTGGACCCTGGGCTCTTTCTCAAAGGTTTAAAGAGGCTAGAAGGGCTTTGAGCCTGGTGACAGATTATATTGGCTGTCTCAGAGCTAGTCTTGCTTAATTTAGAGGCCCCAGTGAGGTTGCCCTTTGCTGATGAACTTTTCGGGTCCCAATAACTTGAAGACCATGACCAACCACAGTTAGACAATGTTTTAAGGCTTCAAAATGCTTTGCTCACAAGAGCCTTTTCAATACAGGTGGTCTGAGTAGGGTTCATAATTTGCAAAACTTGAAAAAGTTTCAGAGAAGCAGTTTTTGTTTATCTTCACATAGTAAAAGATTTGAATTTGGGCCTCCTGAGTCCAGCTTCAGTGTGCTTGCCACTTGCTTATACTGCCTCAAGACCAGTGATTTCTCCGTAAACATAAATCACAAAAATTTATCACCAGAAGTTAACCTTGTGATGAGCTTTTTTCTGAATTGAGCTAATTTAGTCCTCAGACAAAAATCATCTGCTACAAAGGGCAAACTGCCAGACTCTTCTCTCCAAAGAGTTCTTATGTTTAGGCAGAGTCCCTCTGAGAGTACCAAGTGACAGAAACCTTTCAGCTTTACTCTGTGAGGTACTACAAGCATTGCTATCTCCATTTTATAGATGGGGAAAACTCAGGCTTGGTAATCTCAGCCTTGACTCTAAATCACAGTTCCTGCCCCTTTTCCAAAATCTTTGCCTATCCCCAAACATCCCAGGTTTTTGTGGACGGGTCTTCTGGACCTAGGGCGGTATAGTCTACAACCAAATCTTTTGGGAATATGTCTCTGTGATTTCACCTGTTAAATGAAAATGCTGACTCAGGGGTAAGTCTCTGGAGGCCCTTCCAGCTGTAAATCTGTGAACCCAAGATTTGCCTATGTTCATACAGCTCTGCCAGAGAATTTAAACTCAGACCTTGACTCCAGATTCATCACTCTACTACTTGCCTCTATACTCCTTACGAAGGTATTTCTCAGAAGTAGGGTGCCAAATAATTTTAGTTTACTACTACTTGTTTCTTGTCTTTCTTTTTTCTTAAGGCCAACAGAATTAAGATGCTAGGGTGACACAGCCAGGAAGGGTCCAAGGCCAGCTTTGAACTCAGAAAGGACTAGTTTTGACTTCAGGCCTGGTACCTTGAACCCTATGCCACCTCACTGCTTGTTTGTCTTTTCCCAGAGCATCCAGGGAAAAAAAGAAGTGACATTGTTCATGCTAAAAGGCTTATTGTAGAAAATGTCCCTGGTTGCTGAGAACAGTTTTCATCTGGAAAAGAAGCTAGAGCTGGGTCCTGAATCCCCTACTATTGGCCATATGACCTTGGGCAAATCCCCTCTTGGGACTTAGATTCCTCCCCCATCAGAGAAGGGGATTGGTCTAGATGATGTCGAATACTATTCTAACTCTTGGGAGTTTATGTAACTGCAAGTTTGCTTGAGGATTATCTGTTCAATACTAAGCACTTGTCTCCTATGGGTCACTGAGTGTTGTTCATTGTCGTTTCAGGCATATCTGGCAAAGAGCTGGGGTCCCCCTCCAAGCCACAAAGAGGCTCCAAAGGAGAATTTTTGTGCTGCATAAACATGTGGTATTTGCTTGGCAAAGATACTGGAGTGATCTGCTATTTTCTTTTCCAGCTCATTTTTACAATGAAGAAACTGAGGCAAACAGGGTAAAGTGATTTGCCCAGGGTCACACAACAAGTGTCTTAAGGTCAAATTTGAACTTGGGTCTCCTTGACCCAACCTGATGTTCTATCCACTATGCCACCTAGCTGCCCCAGATAGCTGAGTATTAACTATATAAGCTTTGGAAGGACTACCGATTAAGGTATTGGAGACAAAGATAACTTGCCTTTTGATAGCACCAGGATCACATCTCCAGCTAGAAATTCTAGGTCCTCCGGTTGTGAAGCCTCATAATTGAATAGTGCCAATACTTGGCTTCCTTCTTTCTGTTGAGGTACTGTTACATGGATATTGTCATTTGATGTTTCTTTTTCCTCTGGTACTTCTGGAAAGCCTTGATCACCCTGGAATATATCAAAGATCCCATTTACCCCCGCTTTTGAACTTGTGTATACTCCATCTCATTAAAAAGAAAAATGACCATATAACACCAGTGTTCATACTTGGGACACCCAGTCAAAATAGCAGGTGGGTTGTGACTTTAGGGCAGATTTAAAAAAAATCAGTCATTGAAAATATTTTATTCCTGTCACCTTTCCACAAAGAATATCAGTTTGTATGTGGTTAAAATGGCATTTTATGAGTTTTCTGAGATAGTATTTAATTGGGAACACTGGGAGGACTAAAAATGTTGGGCTTGGTCAGAAGTTCTAGTTTCTAGTCCTAAGGGATTTGTAGGCAGATATGGGCATGGCATGGGCCATACCAAATGAGAAGGGGTAGATGGGCTGCAGTCTGAATCGATGGAGGGAGGGAGTTCTCACTAATGAAATCCAAGATAACAGTTATTCACCTTTATGAAGCACTTTCAGGTTTATAAAATGCTTTACATGAATGGTCTCATTTGATCCTGACTACAAATCTTTGAAGCAGGTTCTATTATTATCCTCATTTTATAGATGAGGAAGCTGAGGATCAGAGAGGCTTTCATTATAACTGAGGGATTGTGATCAAAAGACAGGCCTGAGTAAAAAAGTCTTCTTGGTTTTAGGAGATGGGGATTTGCTCACTCCTGGGGTTTCAGTTTGTGCCATTTACATTCAAAGAAGGAAACTGGATCCAAATGATAACATTTATTTTATCAGGCCAACTTTCCAAGCTCAAAGATAGCCAGTGAATGGCTCTTGTCTTCCACTGGTATCCTTGCTATATCAAGGGAAAGCCTCCATGCACACTAGGTAGCCCCTTTCTGGCAAACTTAGAGAAGACAAAAAGTTTCATGGAATTGACAGACATAGATATGTTGCTATCTGCATCAAGAGGAAGAATAACCAATATCCTTAAGTTCCCAGATCCATTTGAGTATTGGAGTAAAGCTTTCCTCTTTCACCAGCCCCAATTCTAAATCTATTTCTTCTCATTTTATTTGCTTTTTAAAAAATGTCTGCCCTTTAAGTGTCTTCAAGTCAGTTCTTTCCACATCTTTTGGGGACGAAGGGTGAGAGATAGAGGAAGGAATCAGAAAGGAAATGTTTTCTTCCCTTGGTGAGTGTAATATATTAGTGTAATTCCTGGCTTGGTCATCTGCATTTATTTCTAGTTCCAGAGATAGATAGCTTTCAAGTCATGGCTCTTTATAGGTAATAGGCTAGAAATGTGGCAACAAAAAAAATAAAAGGTGGATGATGGGAAGAACTTTGGTTTAGGTTTCTCAGTAACATTTTCCATCTCCTAGACAATGAACAGGAGCCATGTGTATGGGTGGGCATCAATGGATAGTAGGCCATTGACAACTCTGTATCAGGAGCTAGAGTCCTGGGGGAGGGGGAGGGCTTCCTCCCAACTGGTGCATCATGAAAAAGGAAATTATCCATGGGTGAACCTCAAAATAATGGCTGTGCTTGGTTCATGGAGTCAAAATAGGGGCTTAGCTTCAGTTGAAAGGAAATAATTTAAAAGCTGGTGTCTTTAAAAAACAACAACCTACTTGTAGGCTCTTGGTTCTCACCTCCCACAAAAAAAAAAATAGGAGCAGGACTTGGGTTTCCAAATATATGAATCACAGGGCTTAAATCAATAACAGAAACACTGGTAGGCCTAAAATGTTGGCCCCTGTTAGGAATTTGAGTTTCTAACCCCTGGAGATTCAAAGGAGAATGCAGACAAGAGTCACAGAAAAAGGGAATGTGTGGATGAAAGCTGCAATCTGCCCCACTGGGGCAAGTATTCCCAGTATTGAAATCACTTTTGTTGTTCAGTTGTTTTAGTCACATCCAATTCTTTGTGACCCCATTTGGGGCTTTCTAGGCAAAGATACCGGAGTGGTTTTGTCATTTCTCCAGTTCATTTGACAGATGAGTAAACTGAGGCAAAGTTACATGACTTGTCCAAGGCCAACCCGCAAGAAAGTGTCTGAAGTCACTTTTGAATTCAGTGTTCCTGCCTTCAGGCCTGGTGTTCTCTCCAGTAAATCCCACTAGCCTAATAACAATGTCAGAGAAGAGGACACCAGAGCCCCTGAGGCCACTCCTCAGGCGCCATACCCTCCCCCGCCCCTTCCCCAGGGCTCTGGGAGTTATTACCAGGGGAGACAAGGGCCAGCACGGGAAACAGCTGCACATGCGCGCCTCAGCCGAGCACCCGCCCCCCCCCCCCACCCTCTCCCCTGTGTACTCACCACCGTGCTCTCACACCACAGGGTCAGGCAGTAATTCTTCACTTCGCTCCACGCTTTCTTCATGTTTTCCTCTGAAAGGGTCACGAGGCCTTCGTTGTCCTCCGGCCGATAGCTAGTGAGGGGTCAGAAGCGGGAGGATGTCGGCCCTCCACCGCCTGCTTGCCTTCCCTCTCCCTCCAGCCACTGGGACCCACCTCAGCTTGGTGTGCGCAGGGAGCAGCTGCAGCTTTTTGCACACCATGTCCAAGACCTGGGCGTAGGAGAGCCCGGGACGAGTCTCCATGGCCACTGTGTACTTGTAGTGCACTTTGAGGGTGTAAGGCGCCGGGACACTGAGGGCGAGGTCCTGCTGGAGGAGGAAAGAAGAACACGTGACTCGGAGGCAACTCTCAAACGAGGCCCCGTGGCCCCGGAAGCGAATGGCGCTCCCTCCCAAACCTGGCCTAAACAGCGGATGTCGTGAAGTCGTGGCTCTGGAACCTTCAACTCTTCTTCAATCGCTGTCTCCTGTGGGAATTCTCATGGGACAGAACCAGGTGCAAAGTAGGTGCTTAATCAGTGTTTATTATCCAGGAAACCAAAGCTTTCATCTCTAGGAAATGTGTTTGCAAATGGATAGGAAAACTAAAAAAAATGTTTTTAAATGGCTGGGGAAACTTCCTTTCCAGGACTTGTTTCAGCTCATATACCGGGTAGGAACTGAGAGGCTGGAGTTCTAAATCTGCTTCAGCCACGAAGTCAGTATTTGATTTTTTTTTCAACCCTTACCTTTTTTCTTAGAGTCAGTACTGTGTATTGGTTCCAAGGAAAAGCAGTAAGGGCTGGGCAATGGGGGTTAAGTGACTTGCCCAGGGTCACACAGCTAGGAAGTATCTGAGGTCAAATTTGAACCCAGGACCTCCTGTCTCTATACCTGGCTCTCAATCCACCCAGCTGCCCCCACTATTTGATCTTGGAAAAGATATTTCCCTCCTGGTTCCAGATCTCTCATCAGACAGCCAATGGGGTTGACTAAAATGGATTCTAAGCCCCCTTCCCTCAAATTTCCTAGGAGGCTGGGACTGGCTTTTTGATTCCCTCCTCTCAGGCCCTGTCTTAGAAAGCCAGTACTGGTGCCCAGGGCAAACTGGCCTATCTTCCTTCCAGATGAAACCAGAGAAGGAAAAGCCTTACCATTTGCCCTTCTTCAGTTTGCTTCTTGCCTAAATGGGGCAGAGAAAGAAACAGAAAACATGAGTGAATGCACTGCACCTGACTAGCACCTATCTTGTGCTATCTATTTAGGAAGGCAGCAGTCTTTATTTCTAATGAAAGGCTTTTTGTCTACTTACCTTTGGTGGTAAATGTAGGAGACATTTGTTTTTGAAGCTTAAGCCACTGTGAGAGCATGTTTCAGTATGAAAGCTGAATTGAGAGTGAAAGAAAGTAGCCCCAAATCCCAGATTTTCCTCTTTCTCCCTGTGCAATTGGGCAAATCACTAACCCTCCCTTAGGGTCTCTGTTTCCTCTTTTATAGAAATGAGGGATCAGGCAATTTCTGGCCTCCTTGACTCTAAAACAGAAGGGCAAGGGCTGGGCAATTGGGATTAAGTGACTTGCCCAGGATCATATGTCAAGGAAGTTTCTGAGGCCAGATTTGAACCCAGGTTCTCCCTACTCCAGGCCTAGTGCTCTATCCACTAAGCTACCACCTACCTGCCCCTCAAATAACCTTCTTAAGATTCTTTCTCTACTCCAAATACTCTACTTTCTCTACTCCTTGACTTATTAAAAAAGTTTCCCAAAATGGTACAAAGAGGACAGAGAGTTCTATTCTCCTGTCCAAGAAAATAGAACTATTTTGATGAGCATAATAGATTATTTCAGCCCTTCGGAGTTCGAAAATTATGCTTATGCCTTAGGTTTCCAATAGGAAGCATTAGGCCCTTTTCAGCTCTAAAATATTAGGATTTTATACTAAATATATAAGTAGACCCAGCCCCTGCTTTCAAATAATTTATGGGTAATAGATATTTAATATCAGACTAGCTTTGGAACTCCTAGAATTTCATAGAATCATTGATTGCTATCTAAAACTGACTTGAGAGGTGTCTGGTCCAACCCCCTTATTTTTCCAAAGTTAAGAGAAGTGACTTGCCCAAGGTCACAGAGGCAATTGTTTATAAAACAGTCAGGTTTTGATCCCAGCTTCTCTCCACTCCCCAAACCCAGTGTCCTTGTTATTTTACCAAGTTATACCTTCTTGACATTCATGATCTGAAAATGAATCAGGCAAGTATTTTTAAGTGCTTACTCTGTGCCAGGCAATGGTGGATTAGCTAGAACCTAGAAGTCTTTGGCAGACCTGGCAGGGAGGTAGGAAGAGCAGCTGCTTTAAGTGCTTCAGGGAGTCTAGGAGACTATGTTCAAAAGAGAAGAAGATGCTGGTTCTAAATGTTCATGGAAAATTGTGAACATTACCCAGGTAGTGCCTCCCAGGGACTTGGACTCAGAGTCAGGCAGAAGGTCAGTGTAATTGTTGGCTGTTGGTGCCTTTCAGGGCTTGGATAGAAGAGAATTTTTCTAGAGGGACACTCACCTGGGAGCAATTGGGGCTTTATAGGAGCTCTGGAATTGGGTGGTGCTGGGATGTCAGAATCTGGAGAGGCTCCCTCCTAGACATGAAAGTGAATGACAGTCAGATTTGTAGATAGAGTTCTAAATGAGAGACATTGGAGATACTCCTGGCTAACAAGACCAATCAGAAATGATTTCTAGTAGTTGGAATAATAAGAAGAAAAGTTGGAAGTTATACTGGGGAGGTTTGAACTGGGAAAAACTGCAAATGTGGTAGCATCAAGCACCCGAAATTCCATCAAATGCACCCTCGATGTTCCCTGATGGGGCTAAATCAGCTATAGCAGAAGACATCTGGTGTGCAACAGAGTGCTCCTCTGTGCCATGGGATTATCCATGATTCTCAGGAGCAGAGCCTATCTACCCGCTGCAAAAGGAAATACTGCCACATATTCTCAGAGGGAACATAACTTCTCAAGGCATTTTCATAATCCAGTATCCAGAGACAAACTGTTTCCCAGGGGAATGTCAGCGCCATGACGGCCCAGGGTTTTTTTTTTTGTCTTTTTATCCCCAGCCCCAGATGAATGCCCTGAACATAATCAGATTGAATGAACAAAAGACAAATTTGTCCTATCCTTTCCAAAACTGCTAAAATCCACTATACATCAGACTGACTTATTGGAACTACTGAGAGACCTAATAAAGCCCAAGGCAAAGGTAGGGAAGAACTGGGAAGCAGGTGGCCTGCCTCAGAGGTTGGGGAAAATAAGTCCTTTCTGGTAGTAGTTTCCTACAGGGTGCTATGAAGTCGATTTCTGTCTCAGTCTCTCTGTCTTTTTCTGTCTCTATCTACCTCTATCTCTCTTTGCCTCTGTCTCTCTCTGCATCTGTCTCTGTCTATCTCTGTCTTTGTTTCTGTCTCTCTGTCTCTGTTGCTGTCTCTTTCTCTTTTCAGTTTAAAGTTCCAGTATCTTTCATGCAACAAACACTCATGAACTGCCTATTCTGTAACAAGTACTGTCCTTGGCACTGGAAAAACAGACAGTAGAGGAACAGTCCCTTCCCTCAAGGGGCTTACATTCTATTGGAAGCAAATGATGTAGACCCAGATAACTGTAGAAGGTGCATATGTAGTAAATACAAGTTAATTTTTTTTTTAATGAGAGGATGTACATTTGTAACTAAAGGGACAGCAGATAAGAAAGAAGTTCCTCTAGGAGGTAACACCTCATATTAAACCTTGAAGGGTGCTGGAGGTTCTCAGAGAGGAAGTGAAGAAAGAGACTGTCCAGGAGTTGACAATGGCCTGTGCAAAGGCAGGGAGCCAATGTATGTGTGGTATTGATGGTAGTGGAGTTGGGGTTGGGTGGATAGTAAAGCCACCAGTTTGGCTGGAACATAGAATCTGTGAAGGTGAGCCATGCTTGGAAAGATAGGCAGGATCCCCATTGTGAAGAGTTTTAAGAGCCAGAGGAGTTTAAGTTTTATCCTAGGGACCAAAGGGAGGCATCAGTGCTTCTTGAACAGGGGAGCAACATGGTCAAACCTGTGCTTTAGGCATATCAATTTGGCAGCTCTGAGGAAGACTTAAATGAAGAGGGGACAGATGAAAAAGGATGCAGGCTATTTATTTTTTCCAAGTGACAATAACAAAAATTCCTTCACCACAACTCCTACTCTGATGCCTCCTGGCATGTCGGTAACCTG
This sequence comes from Monodelphis domestica, assembly GCF_027887165.1. Lineage (NCBI taxonomy): Eukaryota > Metazoa > Chordata > Mammalia > Didelphimorphia > Didelphidae > Monodelphis > Monodelphis domestica. The sequence continues at coordinate 80,706,405 of NC_077228.1, forward strand.
GGATCATACCAGTAAAATGCAGTCTCTGGTAGGGCAACCAAACCAGACTACATGGCCTACCTGTGGGTAGACCTGTGGGATTGGACAAATCTGGAGTTGCTCATCTGCAATGATTTTTTTAGCCCAACAATTCACAAAGAGTATAAATTGATTCTGTCTGCACTGAAATCACAGATCCTTGAAGTCTTGGGGGGGAAAAAAATCACAATAACAAAGAAATCTGGGAAGGGATAAGCATGCTATCAGTTTGTGAGACAACTATTCCATAGCCTTCTTTCTTTTTTTTTTTAAATCCTTACCTTCCATCTTGGAGTCAATTGACTCCAAGGCAGAAGCGTGGTAAGGGCTAGGCAATGGAGGTCAAGTGACTTGCCCAGGGTCACACGGCTGGGAAGTGTCTCTGAGGCCAGATTTGAACCTAGAACCTCCCATCTCTAGGCCTGGCTCTCAATCCACTGAGTTACCCAGCTGCCCCCTCCATAGCTGTATTTCTGGAGGGAGTTCATGTGCACATTTTGCACTGTGCTGCGTATGTGAATCACTGAGACTAGAGACACAATAGATGGTAATACATTATTCCTATTGGCAATGTTTTTTCCAAGGCCCAATTTCTATTATGTATTTACTGATTGTATATTTTGTACATTTGCCTCCTTCCCCACTTGCCATGAAGCTGCCTTCAAAAATAAGAGCAGCAGAAGCTGATTGCTCTGGGTCCAGGTGTGATTTTACCTGGTTTTGAAGTTGAGAATTGATCCGGAGTTCAACAGGTTCCAAGTAGTTGCAGGGGACGAGTCCCTTCTGTAGCAAAACAATAGACACATGAAAGAAAGGAGAAAGCAGGGCCTACAGGCCCAAGCCACAGATAGAGAAGGAAATCCAGGGAAATGGTGCTGACTTTGTCCTTTGTTTGTCTGGGAGCTTGGGGCAGGGGGCTCAGTGTCCGTCCACTCAGAAGGCAGTTGCCGGTGTACCTTCCCATTGAACATGACCGTGGCCCAGTTGTCATTTCCTTTCTTCAGGACAAAGACGATGTTTCCTGGCAAGACTTGGAGTTCCTCTGATGTCTCAGGTGTGAACTCAAATAATACTCGATGTGCCTCTCCTTCCAGGGCCCTGAGAAGGGTTAGACCAGAAACATAGCCACAAGTTCTGGCCCCTAGGACAAGCTATTGAGGAAGGGGAGTGGAAGGACCTTGGAGGTCAGGTGGGAGGGAAGAGAACTCAGAACATTCTTCTGGCATCAGCAGACAGCTGTCCTGCTTTTGCTGGGGAGATATGTCCCAGACTGGGGATGGGGAGTATGAGAGGTGCCTTAGGGCACAGCCACAGTGTGGGAAGGGGAGAGGAAGTCCCATCTGATAGCTCCCTATTTTTACTAATTATTCTTGTGAACTAGGCACTAAGCTTACTTCCTTCTACCAGCTGGCAAAGAACCAGACTGTCAGCACCCTCTAAATTTTGACCAGGGTGCAGGTCAAATATAACAGCCAATCAGTCCTTCAGGTCCACTCTGATCCTCTCACTGGATTTCATTTTTCTCCTATTTCCTATCCAAAGTTCCATATTTCCCACTCAGGGCTCCTTCCTCTGTTTTTAGTTTTCTCTTGGCTCTTTTTGCACACTTTACTTATTTAAATCTTAATAACTTCCCCCTGTCTTCTCCTTTCCTCTCACCTCCTTAGTGCTGGTTTGGTTTGTTCATTTGGAGTGGGAATTCTTAAGGAGTGGGCTATGGCACACTTTGTCCCTTATCCTGTGGGAGAATGACTTTCTTTTCTCAAATCCTTCCTGTTATTCTTTCTTCAAAAAGGATCATGCCAATTCCAAATCTAAAACCCACACAGGAAAAGGGAGAAGTAGTGTTGCATTCTTTCATCCTACTCATTGCCTGTCACATAGAGACTCTCACCACCCCCTCTACAGATGTGGGCTTGCTTGGCCCTTTGCTGGCCAAATAGGTGCTGAGAATAATGCTTTTTTACCTTTTAGAGTGATGGTTGATGGCACTTAATTTTTTTGCCCAATGTTCATCTATGAAATTTTGATAATATTATTATCAGCATGTTAGCCACTGGACACTGGTACTAGACCTCCTAGAAAAGACAACAGATTTCCCTTCTCCACAGTGCCATCCAATTTTCCTACAACCACTTAAAAAAAAAAAAGTTAGATCTAATGACAGAGGCCTACCTAGGGCTGAGCAGTTGGGGCTTTGCCTCTGGGGTGCTGAAATTTAGAGGGTTTTTCTTCCTTGTCCTCAGTAGTTACACCCTAATTGAGCTCCCCTCTCTGTACGCTAGGTACAAAAACTTCTGGTTACAGCTCTGTCTGAACTCCAACAGAATTCCACTTGATTTTAATATCACTCTCAGCTTTATCATCTTTGCCCTCCAATGATACAGTGTAAGATCCACTTTGGGACTTTGAACTGATGTATTCTCTTGGTTCAAGTATTGGTGCTAGTACTTACTTGAATATTTCTGGTGTTTTAGGTCTTGGGGGAGGTTCAGCTGTCTATTGAGAGTCAAGAAAAAAGGAATAATAGTCAATCAAGGAAAGGAAAAATAACATAAAAGAGGAACAAAATTATTTAAATGAATAAAAATTCATTAATATGTTTTAAAAGTGCTTCCCTCATAACAATTCTGCAGGTTAGGTAAAAAAGAAAAAGAGGAGAGGAAGAGAAAAGAGAGAGCAGACAATTAATGATAATGCAAGAGTTTCTCCAGTCCTGGGAGTCCACAAAACACATTTCTGACTTGATCAGGAAATTCCATAGAAAAGAGAATAGCACTCTGACTATATGCTAGAAAACATTACCTCCGAGTTTCTCTTAAGAGAAAGGCTTAACCAAGGCTGGAACCAAGTTGAAGCCAAATCCAACTTCCATATAAGTCAGTTGTTAGACCTGCACAATTCCCTAGAAATGTTAAATTACTGGTGACCCTTTGTCCCAGAAATTTTGTCTTAAAGACATCAGTTATGCTATCCCGAGTATTCAAAATAATTCTTGGAAAGATCAGTCACAGAATTTGAGACTTGCAAAGAACTTGGCTTCCATCTAGTCCAACAAATACAGGAAAGGAATCCCTGATAGAACACACCGAATGATGATGTAAATTGTCTTCTTAGCAACTTCCACCCATTGTTGCTGGTTTTACCTCTGGGACCAAACCAAATAAACTTAACCCCTCCTCCACATGACAGCCCTTCAAATATTTGAAGATAGCTATCATGAATCCCCTCCTTCCAATCTTTTCTGCTAAATATAACCAGTTCCTGAACTGATCCTAGTGGGATCAGTCTTCCTACTTTATATCAGCTGCCATCCTGATCAAGTTAAATTTTTCCTACTGCCCAATGTCCCTTTTGTTTGAGTTGGTATATTACTTTGAAGCTGATTACTCCTCTGAAGAGTTCTTCCATGAATCATTTTGGCCTTAAAAAAATAATAATTATAACCTCTTTTGAGCATATAGCAGGTGTCTATTAAACACTTGTTGATTTATTTGATTCAAAATTTGCATATTGCTTTATGTTGTATAACAAGTAATTAAATTATCTTTCATCTTGACAGCAAACTTTGACTCTCATTATCCTGTTTTACATATGAGGAAACCAAAGTTAGAGCAGTTGAGGAGATGCCCTAGGTCACAGAGTTATCAAGTGTCAGAGATAGGATTTGAACTTGTCTTCCCAATTCCCAATTGAATACTTTATCCACTATGCCATAGGACCTCTCTTGGCTTCAGCTTCTTTTACAAATTGTAAAGAGAAACTTCAAAAAGCCTGGTGGAGTGGGAGTGCTGCCATGGTGGAAGGAGCCTCAGAAACAAACATACTTGATGACAGTGTGTATATATGTCTGTGATTGGCCATGCATTCACATGCCACCTTCTACTGGTTTAGAACGAGGATCTTCCTACTCCAAATATTCACTTAACCTGTCTTGTTTCCCATTTAAAGCACTCTTACCTACACTGCAGTAGTGTACATTCCAAACTATTGGGCTATTCAGTTCACAATCAACCCTTCCATGAATGGGAGTAGAAATTATTTCTCATGGAATCCTTGGATGTGTTCATGTTAAATCAACCACACAAGAACCAGAAGAACAATTTATACAATAAAAACTATATTTTAGGGGGTAACTACATGACTCAGTGGATTGAGAGCCAGGCCTAGAGATTGGAGGTCTTGGATTCAAATATTACCTCAGACACTTCCTAACTGTATGACCTGGGCAAGTCACCTAACTCCCATTGCCTAACCCTTACTATTCTTCTGCCTTGGAACCAAGATAAGATATTGATTCTAAGATAGAAGATAAGGGTTTAAAATTTTTGTAAAGAAAAACAACCTTGAAAGATTTAAAAATTGATCAATAAAATAACCAATCATGATTTTAGGAGATTCATGGATGAACCATACTACTACCCAACTCCTGGCAGAAAGGTGATAGACTAAGGATACAGATTGAGATTTTTTTTTTAATCTGACCAGTGCATGAATTTGTTTCCCCTGACTATATTTTTTATTAGAGTTGTATTTTTCTTTTGTTTTCTATGGTGGAGTGGGGAGAATGGGAGAGTAGGAGGGGGAAAAGTTTTTTGTTAAATGAAAAAAATTAATTTAAAAGCAAAAAAAAGTAATTTGCAGTGTCTTCTGTGCTTTGCAAATGAGTGAGACCAGGAAGCCCCAGAACTTCATCCATCTGAAGTGTCTTAAGAGACTCCCTTAATCACTCTCTGACAGGGAAGAAGGAGGTGAGAAAAAGAGACTCTAAGGAAGAATCTTTTTATAAGTTTATATGTTCAACAGCTAATTTCCTAGAAAAAGCAGATAATGGGAAATGCCTTTAGGAGAATGAAGAAATAAATGATATAGAAAAGTAAAGCCAAGATTCTTTTAAGTTGCAAGTTCCAGTTTCAGAATGATTCTAGATTAAGAATTTATAGGCTGCCTTCCATTGGAGCTCAACCAACATTTAAAGAATATGGAGGGGGGCAACTAGGTGCCTCAGTGGATTGAGAGCCAGGCCTAAAGATGGGAGGTCCTAGGTTCAAATCTGGCCTCAGACCCTTCCTAGTTGTGCAAGGCTGGGCAAGTCACTTGACCCCCATTGCCTAGCCCTTACCACTCTTCTGCCGTGGAACCAATACAGAGTATTGATTCTAAGAAGAAAGGTGAGGGTTTAAAAAAAAAGAATATGGAGATCTGAGAGTCCCCCAAAACATCAAGTCATCTTATAGGAGCTTCAAACCAAGAAGTCTCTCCCATTTTGGACAACCCTACGGATATGTTTACAAGTGAAAAGAAGCTATGTCTACTTCACCTGGGGTTGCAGAGGGGCAAATCCTGAGAAACTGTCTTGATCAACCACAGATGCTACAACCTGCAACAGAGGAAGGGAGTTTATGAAGATTCCACTATACTTGCTTTCCCATTGTTTTTCTTTTTTCTTTGCCCTGGATTGGCCCTCACTTATGGTTTCTCTGGGTATTCTGTTCTCATAGCAAGGATTTGGGTCATTGGCCTCACAGATATATATATTTCTTCTTCAGAAGAAACAAGTTCTCCCTAATTCCTAGCATTACTTTCTCTTATGGTATCTAGAAAAGGGGCATAGACTCAGAGCTAAAACATAGCAATCAATATTTAGTCAAATCTGCCAAGGTCAGAGATTTTTGTGTTTGCCCTTTAGGTAGTGCAAGCTTTTGGGCCAAAGTCTCACTCACTGGTTAAATTTCAAGGAATTTGTAAAACTGCAAGAGCTGCTTTTAGAAGGATTCTAGTAATTTACATTTGATCACTACCAATACAGTGAACCCTAAGGTTAGGGAAGATTCTCTCAGAGCTATCAGGATATTTGTTAAAAGGATTTCAGAAGAGCATACATGGTCATTATTCAGCCTAAGCTTTGATTGTTCTACCTCTTAGCTATCCAAATAGTCATGGTATCTAACAGAGGGTAACTAATTTTTACATAATCTTAGGGCATCATAAGCTTCGAAGCATTCATGTCCTTTCTAGTCCAACCAGCACAACAAAATAACCTCTACTACAGTATACCCAACAAACAATTGTCTACCTTGTGCTTGAAGACATACAGAGTAACAGGGAACTCATTATCTAATAAGGTAGAGTATTTACATTTTTTCAATAATTCTAATTATTATTAGGAATTTTTCTGACCCAGTTACTCAGATCAATCTGTGATCTCAACAACTAGGAGTTTTATCTAATGATGCAAACAGCAATACACCTATGCCCGCTTATCCTTTGTAACTTGTCCATGTTCTTCCAAAAGTTCATTACAGGAGATTAATCTGATGAACTGAAAGAATCCCTCATCTTCTGTCTAAATTTGTTTCTTCACATTTTATACTCTTTGCTCCTACTTTTACCACCTGTTCTGCTGAACAGAACAAGTGTATGCCCATTTCTATATGGAATAAGTAACCAAAGACAGCTCTCATGCTTCCCTTGAATCTTCTTTTCCTCCAGTATAAAGAGCTCTAGTTCCTTCCTCAAATGGCCTGAACTTAAGACCGGTTGCTATTCTGCTTGTCCTCCTCTGGATCTCTTCTAGCTTATTGGTGTCCTTTATGCAATTCTTTCCTAGGTTGAAAATGAGAAGTAGAACTAAAAGAATCTGGATACCAGGGTCCTAGGGTCCATCCTAGCTTTGAATTCTGATTCTGTGATCCTGTGAGCCCTCATTTCTTACAGGTGAAAGCTCTTGGTTATAAGCCCATCTTTCCCCATCCTCAACTCCCCTGGTCTCCGCCCTAGAGGGAAAACCACTGGGAAAATGCCTGCTTCTCCAAGTGCCAGTTCTACCTTGTTTTGTGTGACCCAGGCTATAGAAAACCCATGGGAGAGTGCCACTTACCGTAGCCTTGCCCAAGTAATCCTTCTTGGCCAGCTGGGCCACCTGCCTCTCATTAGGTCTGAACAGTTTCCCCACAGGAATCACCACTGGCTCATATAGCTTCTGTTTCTAGGGCACATGATCCACATGTTGAAAAATGTTATTACATGTAATTGGAAAATGAAAATATCAGGGAAAAAACCCCTACATGATGCCTACATGATCAGGTGGCAGAGCCTCTCCTTGCAGTGTGACTCAGTGATGTAGAAAGGCCACAAACTCTCCTTACCCGCTTTCAGAGGGAGAGCCCAATTATAATTCTATAGTGAACTTCATTCTAAAATCTGTCCCCTGTGCCTGTACTGATTTCACTCCTTAATAACCCCTAACCCACCCTAAATACAGTGACTTAAGGGTGATTCCTTTTAGCTACAATTAAAATGTATATTTTATCTTTAAACCTGATCAAATCAAATCTAGATCATTTCTACCCTCCAACCCTCAAATAGTCTGACTTCAAGCTCCAAAACCCTCTCTCTCCCTATTCATCTTCTCACCCAGATCTGGATATCCTCCTACTTTCAACCACAATTTCCTTTAAAAAAAAAAATTAAATCCTTACTTTCTCTCTTAGACTCATTACTAAGTGTCAGTTCCAAGGCTGAAGAGTTGTAAAGATCAGGTACTTGGGGTTAAATGACTCACCAGGGTCACACAGCTGGAAATGTCAAAGGCCAGATTTTAACCCAGGATCTCCTATCTCTAGGCTTGGCCTTCTATCCATTAAGCCACCTAGCTGATCCTCAATCACAATTTCATTTAACTCTCATGGAGATAGAGAGAATTTGCCCCAAAGATCAAAGTGGGATTTTCTTTTCTCAACACCCAAGATTTTTTCCCTAAATCTGGAGAGAACAGTAAAGTGCTACGAATCTTTTCCCTATCTTACCCTTTCATGACTTATGATATAGTGGACATCAGAGTCAAGATGACCAAAGTTTAAGTGCTCTCACTATTACATAATGGTTCTGTGCCCCAGGGCAAGTCATTTAACATCTCAGTTCCCTTAGGCAATTCCCTCAGTCCATAAACTGTAGAACAGTTACCAACCTGCATTGATAGATAGTTTTATCACTTGGGAATAGACCATGCTAATAAAATCATAGAACTGTTCCCTACCTCTTTTATGGGGGCTTATTTTAATTTTAAAATTGAATATATTATTATAAGTCTGTCCAATTGGCTAGACAAATCTCTTGGCTCAAGAGCTCAAGGTAACTCCTTCAAAATTACCTGAACCTCACCTCCTGCAAAGTAGGAAAGAAGATACATTGGGA